>NW_018165609.1:129146-152181 GCF_001263595.1 Phalaenopsis equestris | reverse complement strand
TATATATATATATATAGCGCATTTTAAGGCGTGTCATCAACTCACCAACCTTTTTAAACTTCCTAAATTTAAGACACTTAAAAAAGTAGTTAGTAATCATTCTGAAAAAATAAGAAGAGTCGACCAATTTCTCATTATGTTTCAAATCATTTCTAGCACATCAAATAAACTAGAAAAAAAAGATAAGAAATATTTTTCCAATCATATATGTAACCAACAGAAGGAATCAAGCATCATTCCTTTCTTTTGCCAAAATAACTTTTAAACAAGATTCCAGATATTAATATCAAAGCTGCGAGTAATAAAAATATGTTTCAAATCTTTCTCATGTTATCTACAAAGAAGACAACAAAAATTTCATCTCAACCCTTTAAGTTTCAAGATGTCATCAGTAGGTAATAAGCAATGTAAACTCTTCAAAAAATGGAAGGAGAAGGTTTAATCCACCACTTTCAGGCCCAATTTAAGTCAAGACCAGGTTCAAAAGTAATAGAGCTAGCAAAAGCTTTGGAAACAGAATCACCTAACTTTGCTTTGATTTTAACTTTATCCACACCATGAGAAATGAGAATATTAGCAATGATATGAGCATCAAGATTGATCACCATATTAGCTAATATACCAGCATCCCAACTATTATTATGCCAACAATTGTTAACAGTAAAATTATATTAAAAGGGCCCTTATTGATCAGCTAAAGAGCCAACATCAAACCAATTATCAAACTAGAAGCTGCAGTTCCCATCACTAATATCCTAAACAAAGTATTTCTCAGTTACAAGGAGATTTTCAACACCTTGTTTCCAAATAGTACACTATGAAGGACTAATAGTACTAGCCAAGGATGAAAATGAGTACAATATTCGTTTTTCATGAAGTGAGCCCACAAAGAACCACCCTTTTAAAATCAAAGCCAAAGCTTCATGAAGTTAAGCTTCATAGAATCAACAATGCTTCTAAAGCCCAATCCAATCATAAGAATTTATTAAAGCAATTTTCCAATATCTTGCTAAAATTATTAGAAATTTTCATAAATCGTAAAGTGTATAAAGGGATAGAAGTTAGAATACACTTTAAAAGAGTAATTTTACCACCAATAGAGAGAAAAAATTATCCCAAGAAAGAATCCTTTTGTTAATTTTATTCATAAGATTTCCAAAAAGATAATTCCTTCTCTTACCTTTATCAAGAAAACACCCAAATAATGCATAAGAAAGACACCTTTAGCACAATCAGTAGTGTCTTGAATCCAATTTTTCTTCATCATAGAAACAAGTACATTCGTTATTATTAAACAAAAGCCTTGAAGCATCTTGAAAGTACTTCAAACCATTCCAAAGTAACCTTATAGAATTTATTTAATCAAATATTTTTATAATTATTTTAAATTAAATATAATAGTTACATCATTATTTTGGCCAGTAAATTTTGAATATTTTTAACCAAATTCTTTACTTTAGGCAATCCAATTTTTACTAAACAACCTATCAAACTTCATATTATGTTTGCATCAACATATGGAGGTTCTTGTCTATTGGAAGAAAGCTTGTATTAGACTACCCTCATTTCATCTTCATATTCTCCCTTATTCTATTTTTCATTTTCTTACATTTCTTCATTATAATCCTTTGACTAGCTGGTATAAGACCATTCATAAATTCACATTCAATACTTTGTTATATGACATTCCAAAAATAGATAAAATTGATTAATGAGTAATCCATTATGGTTATAGGTGTATCAATTTATATGTGAAAAAAATCCAATTCTTCTTTTATTTAATTTGGAATGTGAGTTGGGAAAACATTAAGATGACTAAGATGTCATCCCTCTTCAATCCCAATTTATTATGCACCGTGATTGATCTTCCCTCTTCAACCCAATTTATTGAACACAACATTAGCCATCAATGGATTTTCATAAAATTGAATTACAAGTTTATACATCAATATATAATTTATTCTATAAGAATTTCATATCTCAATCAAAAGTTTTTAATTTATTTAAATTACTTTATTATCAATAGATCCTTTAAATCAACTTATAAATTCATTGAATTCTTAATCTTTTTTACAAAAAAATTAATTTTGAGGTACATCTTTGATGTAAGATTACTGTGATACTTTGAGAACAACATTCAATTTTATTCTTAACTAACTATTACTAAGGGAAGAAATTTAGGAAAGAGCATTTTCTTCAAAATTTTATAAAACTTGTTTACAAATTGAATTTATTTTTAGAATGATTATAGTATAAAATTACAATATTAAATATATATTATAGTTATTTTAAGTTAAAAATAATAATTATAACATTATTCTGAAGAATATAATTTTTTTAATATTTATACCAAATTTACTACCTTGAGTAATCCAATTTTTAATAGGTGAATAATCTAGCAAACTTCTAGCTATGTCTGCATTAGCATATTTTTTCTTCTGGAAGAAAGCCTGTATTGGACTTCCCATATTTCACCACCATATTTAGACATTTTCTCTCTTCTTCTAATTTTCTTTTCTCACATTTCTTCTTTACAATCCTTTATCTAGGTGGTATGAGTCTGTTAACAATTTCATATTCAATACATTTTTATATGACATTCCAAATTAGTGAAAATTGCTTAACTGAGCGTGACATTGTGATTATAGGTCTTTTGTTTTCTTTGAGAAAAAAAATCTACTTCTTCATTTGTTTGATTTGGTATTTTTGATGGGGAAAAAACTAAGTTTACTAAGATTGATCTTCCCTCTCCCAACCCAACTAATTGAGCACATGAGATTGGTCTTCCCACTACCAACCCAATTTAGTGAACACAACACTAACCATCAATGGATTCTTATAAAAATGAAACACAAATTGAAACATCAATTTATAAGTTAATCTATTTGAACTTTATATCTAAATAAAAAAAATTAGAATTTATTTAATTTACCTTGTAATCAATAAGTTGCTTCTAGTCAACTTAAAAATTAATTGAATTGTTTAATTTTTTGAAACAATTTGAATGTTAGGTACATTTTTTTTGTATGAGTAATGTTGCATTAAGAGAAGTATTGTAGGCAAGAGTATTCTCATCTAAATTTTATTAAACTTGTTTACTAAAGTTTATTTTAAAGATGACTCTCATAAAAAATTATTTAATTAAATATATATTATAATTACTTTAAATTAAATATAAAAATTACACCATTATTCTGATCAAAATAAAATTTGAATATTCATTACCAAATTTTCTATTCCACCTAATCCAATTGTTAATAAGCAGGCTAGCGAACTTCATGCTCTGTCCGCATCAGTATATGAGGGCTTATTTTCTGTTAGAAGAAAGCTAGTTTTAGATAACATCTATTTCATCTCCATAATTAAAGGCTTTCTTCATCCTTCTATTTTAAGTTTTCTCACAATTCTTATTTACAATCCTTTGCCTAGTTGGTATGAGTCCATTACTAAATTTAAATTCAATACTTTGTCATATGACATTCTAAGCAAGTGAAAATTGTTTGAGTAAGACAATGTGATTCTTGGTCTATCTATTTCTCTAAGAAAAAAATCAACTTTTTCCTTTTGTTTATTTGGCATGCGAGGTGAGAAAAAATTTAGATGCTTGAGATTGATCTTCCCTCTTCTAACCTAATTTATTGAACACATGAGATTGATTTTCCCTCCTCCATCCCAATTTATTGAACACAACAGTAGCCATCAATGGATTCTCATAAAATTGAATCACAATATTATATATTGATTTATAAGATAACTTCATCTCTAAATCAATAGTTTTTGAATTTATTTAAATAATTTTGTTATTAATAAGATGCTTTAAACCAAATTAAAAATTAATTCAATTGTTAAATTTTTTGAAAATTTTGAAAGTTGTGGTACATATTTGATGTAAGAGTAATGCAATAATTTGAGAACAAGTTTCAATTTTATTCTTAACTAACTTGCACTAAGAGAAAAAATTTAGGCAAGAATACTTTCATCTAAATTTTATAAAACTTATTTACTAATTTAATTTATTTTTAAGATGATCATAATATAAATTTATTTAATTAAATAAATATCATAGTTATTTTAAATTAAATGAAATAATTACATTATTAATTTGATCAAAGTAAAAGTTTAATATTTACACCCAAATTTTCTACTTCAACTAGTTTATTTCTAATAGGTAAATAGTTTAACAAACTTTTGGCTCTGTCTGCATCACCACAGAGGGGTTCTTTTCTACTAAAATAATGCTTGTATTGAACTTCCAATATTTCATCTCCATATTTAAAGATTTTCTCTCTTCTTCCATTTTTCATTTTCTCACATTTCTTCTTTACAATCCCTTGCCAATGTGGTATGTGGTATGTGTTCTGTAACAAAATTCAGATTTAATACTTTTTTATATGACGTTCCAAAATAGTGAAGATCATTTAAGTGAGTAAGACATTGTGGTTATAGGCCTATGATTTTCTCCTAGAAAAAAATCAACTTCTCCATTTATTTGATTTGTTAAATGAGATCGGAAAAACCTAAGATGATTGATATTGATATTTTCGTTTCCAACCAACTTTCATAAGCACTTGAGATTGATCTTCCCTCTTCCGGCCCAACTTATTCAACACAACACTAGCCATCAATTAAATTTCATAAAATTAAATCACAAATTTATGTACTTATTTATAAGTTTATCTTTTAGAAGTTCACATTTAAATAAAAAGATTTGAATTTATTTAAATATTTGTTGTCAATAACATGCATAAAATGAACTTAAAATTTAATTGAATTGTTAAATTTTTTGAATAATTTTGATTGTTGAGGTAGAAATTTGGTGTATGAGTAATGTGATACTGTGAGGAAAGCTTTCAATTTTATTCTTAACAAACTAGTACTGAGCAAAGAAAGTTTGTCAAGTGTATTTTCATCTAGATTTTACAAAACTTGTTCACTAAATAAATTTATTTTTAATATGTTTATAATATAAATTAACTTAATTTAATATATAATATATTTATTTTATATTAAATTCAATACTTACATCTAATTCCGATCAAAATAATTTTTTAATATTCATATTCAAATTTTAATACTTTAGCTATTCCAATTGTTAATAAATAGCCTAGCAAATTTCATGCCCTAACTGCATTACAATAGAAGGTTCTTTTCTGCTTGGAAGAAAGTCTAGATTAGACCTCCCCAATTTCATCTTCTATATCTAGAGATTTTCTCTTTTCTTCTATTCTTCATTTTCTCACATTTTTTCTGCAATCTTTTGCCCAAGTGGTATGAGACTGATAATAAATTCAGATTCAATACTTTGTTACATGACATCCCAACATAGTGAAAATCATTTAAATGAGCAAGACATTGTAGTTATAGGTCTATGGATTTCTATGAGAAAAAAAAATCCAATTCTTCATCTATTTGATTTGGTATGTGATATTAGAAAAAAATAAGATGATTGAGATTGATCTTCCCTCTTCTAACACAATTTGTTGAACATATGAGATTGTTCTTCCCTCTTCCATCCCTATTCATTGAATAAAAAATTAACCATCAATGGACTCTCATAAAATTGATTCACAGATTAATATATTAAATTATGATTTAATCTATTAGAAAATCATATCTATATAAAAAGTTTTGAATTTATTTAATTTACTTTATTACCAATAAGATGCATTAAATCAACTTAAAACTTAATTGAATTGTTAAATATTTTGGAAAAAAACTGAATATTGAGGTACATATTTAATGCATGAGTAATGTGATACTTTGAGAACAACTTCCAGTTTATTCTCAACTAACTAGCACTATGAGAATAAATCTAACCACAACTATTCTCATCTAATTATTATAAAACTTATCAAATAATTACATTTATTTCTTAAATGATTATAATCCACATTTAATTAATTAAATTATTTATTATAGTTATTTTAAATTAAAAATAATAATTAAATTTTTATTTCAATCATAATAATGTTTGAATATTCATACCCAAAATTTCCACTTTTTCTAATCTGATTATTAATAGGTAGAAAAACTAGCAAACTTCAAGCCCCGCTCGGATTAGCATGGAGAAATTATTTCATACGGACACCGCATGCAAAGATGCATGCGGTGGCTGATCTCCACCGCCGATAAAAAAAAAGTTAAAAGTGTGGCCCACTGAAATACATCTTTGCTGCATCTCTGCATGTGGTGTCCATATGAAATACTTTTTCATTAGCGTGGGGGTGTTCTTTTTTGCTAGAAAAAATACAGTATAAAATTTCTCATTTTTCATCTCTAAATTTAGAGATTTTCCATCTCCTTCTATTTTTTATTTCTTCTAGGTCAATTAATTGAATAAATCACTAGCCATCAATGAATTCTCATAAAATTGAATCACAAATTTTGTTAATTAATCTATAAGTTAATATAACAAAACTTCATATCTAAATCATAAGTTTTGAACTTATTTAAATTACCTTTTTATCAATAGGATCCATTAAATTAAACTAAAAAGTAACTGAATTGTTTTTTTTTTATTTGAAAGAAATTTGAATATTGAGGTACATATTTGATCTATGAGATAATGCCATACTTTGATAACAACTTTGAACTTTATTCTCAACTAACTAGCATCAAGAGAAAAAATTTAGGAAATACCATTTTTATCTAAATTTTATAAAACTTGTTTACTATTTTGATTTATTTTTTATGATTATAATATAAATAAATTAATTAAATATTAATTAAAATTTTTTTAAATTAAGTATAATAATTACATCATTATTTTGATAAAAAAATTTGAATATTCATACTCAAATTTCTTACTTCAACTAATCCAATTTTTAATAAATAGCCTAGTAAACTTCAAGTCCTGTCTACATCAGTATAGGGGGTATTCATTTTTGCTGGAAGAATGCCTGTATTAGACTTCCCCTCATTCATCTCCATATTTAGAGGTTTTCTCTCTTCTTCTACATTTTATTTTCTCACATTTCTTCTTAAATAATTTGGTTAGGGGGTATGAGGCCGTTAAAAAAATTCGGATTCAATACTTTGTTATATGACATTCTAAAATAATGAAAATCATTTAAGTGAGCAAGACATTATGGTTACAGGTCTATGTATTTCTTTAGAAAAAAATCCACTTCTTCATTTATTTAATTTGGTATGTGAGATGATTGAGATCGATCTTCCTTCTTACAGCCTAATTTATTGAACACAATAATAGCCATCATTCTCATAAAATTGAATCACAAATTTATATATTAATCTATTATAACTTCATATCTAAGTCAAATATCTTGAAGTTATTTAAGTTGCTTTGTTACCAATAAGATGCACTAAATGCAAATGAAAATTAATTGTATTGTTAATTTTTTTTTTGAAATTTTTGAATGTTGAGGTATATATTTGATGTATGAGCAATATGATAGTTTGAGAACAATTTTCAACTTTATTCTTAAGAAACAAGCACTAAGAGAAGAAATTGAGGCAAGAGTACTTTCATCTAAGTTTCATAAAACTTGGTTACTAATTTAATTTATATTTAAGAAACATTCACTTCTACATTTTTTGATTTGGTATGTGAGATGAGAAAAAGTTAGGTGATTGAGATTGATCTTCCCTCTTCTAACCCATGTTTTGAATAAATGTGATTGATCTTCCTCTTCCAACCCAGGCTATTAATCACAACACTAGCCATCAATGGATTCTCATAAAATTAAATCACAAATTTATACATTAATTTATAAGTTAATATATTAGAACTTCATTATCTAAATCAAAAGTTTTGAATTTATTTAAATTGCTTTGTTATCAATAAGATGAATTAGATCAACTAAAAAATTAATTGAATTGTTAGGTTTCTTGAAAAAAATTGAATGTAGAGGTATACATTTGATATATGAGTAATGTGATACATTGAGAAACAATCAATTTTGTTCTTAATTAGTACTGAGAAAAGAAATCCAAGGAAGAATATTCTCATCTAAATTTTATAAAACGTAATTTAATATATATTTAATGTGATTATAATATGAATTTATTTAATTAAATATTTATTATAATTATTTTAGATTAAATATAATAATTATGTGACTATTTTGATTAAAATAAGATTTGAATATTCACATTCAAATTTTTTTCTTCAGCAAATCCAATTGTTAGTAGTTAAATAACCTAGCATACGAGTGGCAATCGCGAGCGTTTCTCAGCCTCTTCTACCATCCCTTCTCGTCGCAGAGATTATCCGCTCCGCCGTCGACTCCGCCGCTCTATCTTGCTGCACTGTGAGATAGCTAACCGTAAAAGATTTCCTTTCTCTAGGTAAGCTGCATTCTTTGTTCTTCTCTGTTTATCTTCATCTCTCGTTATCCCGTCCCGCCCCCTGCTGCCGCTGCTTAATTTCTCTTCGACTAAGTTCTACTTCTCATCGCTACGGATCTTTCCGGCTAGAAGAATCTGACACACACACTCTATTGGCTTTCTCGTACCGAAGCCCTCGGAGTCACAGTTGTTTTCTAATGCTGGCTGCATCTTTTTCTTCTTTTGCTTCGTTAGATTCATTTGCTTGAGCCGCTTTCTTTTTTCGTTGCTACTGTTGATATTTCTCATGGGATTGATGAATACTTATTTCAGGGGAAGGGATCAAAATGATTAACGGTTTGTTTCTCTAGAATATGCTGATTTATGAATTAAAAATGTCGTGTACGTGCATAAGGAGGGCTGTGAATTTTTTCTTGGTAGAAAAAATGTCGTGTATGTGCATAAGGAGGGCTGTGAATTTTTTCTTGGTAGATCTAAAATTATTTAGTCCTTGGGTCAATTGTTGGATCTTATTGAAGTCAATGAGAGGAGCCAAGCCTGCTTAGGTCAAACGTGGATTTAGTCAATCTTGTGCAATGTTGACTTCTGATAATAAACTATGTATTTGAAAAGTTATACAAATATATTCATTTATGTAATTTGTTTGAAATGATTGTATTGTGTATGCGCCACAGTCAAATATATTGATGTATGTAATTTGTTTGAAATGATTTTATTTGGAATTTTACCTTAGAAGATCAATAATTTATTAAGTTGGTCAATTTTTTACTCAAATTGAATTGAGGTCAAAATTAATGAGCCACAGTCAACTTGAGTCAAGTTCTGATCTTGCCAACCTGTAACTTAACTTGGCTTGCATGCGAGTTGATCAAATGACTTTTTTGTTGATCTTGAACTGTTTAGGATTTAATTAAGATACCAAATTTAACAAATTTATGCATAAATTTCACAATTAGAGAAGCCATGTAAGCCACAAGATTGAAGAGAAATTGAGCTTATTAACCTTATTTTTTTAGTTTTAGGTGAAAAAATTAATTATGATCTTACTATGTTAATTATATTATTATTTGTTCAAAATACACACTTTTTGATTAGTTGGAAATAAAGTTGTGATTGAACAGAATTCAATGCTTTTAATGCTAAATATAAAAAAATATATTAATTGAAAAATGGAAAATTTGCGACTGACAAGAAACTAGTGATGATATTGTGGAATAGGGATAAATGATGTTGATAGATATGCTTATTTTATATTGGTTACAGATGCTGTCATAATTTTAATAAACATCATACTTATTCTATCTTTACTTTTGAAATTTTTGGAAACATATATTGTGATCTCATGCTGATTTAAAGGAATTTGCGAAGGCTAATGCTATCTTTATGAAATAATTTTACAATTTTATAGTGTTTCACTATATATCAAAAGTATTTCCCTCATAACTCATTAGTAAGTTTTGAGTGCATTGCAGAAATTTTGTTGTCACATTTTATAATACAAATTCATAGTACAAGTAAAAATTAGGTGCTTGCATTTCACTGCATTAGCTTATTTCAAACAGTGGTAACTTGGTGCATCCTATGAATTCTGCCAGACTTAATATTGCATTTATTGTAGATAGGTTAACTACGTACAGAAGAAATTTTGATAATGAAAATTTGTTTCTATTATGATAGGGCATTGAAATATCTTAGAATAATATATTTTATTAACTTCTTTTTATGTGTTAGGGCGTGTTTCAATTATGTTTGCGCTTCTTCATTACAATGCTATTTATTTTGTAAGAGTTTATATCTCTACAACATAATATTGAAAAAATTGCCAAATAATGTGATAATTCCATTTTTCTTTTAGTTTAGAAAGGAACCTAATTGTTTATCCTGAAAGTTACAAATAAGAAAGTGGTAAATGTTGTTTATAATAGGGATAATTCTTATGCAAGTTGTGGAAGTAACAAATTGTGCAAGCACAACCTATGGAATGGTGATATGTGCTAAAAAGTTTTACCACTAAGGCTCTAACTAGTTGAGATATCCTTAGATTGCATTGAGAGTTCCTTGTTTCTGTTTAGGATAGTGTATGTCTGTATCTGGGGATGATTCTTATGCAAGTTGTGGAAGTAACAAATGATGCAAGCACAACCTATGGAATGGTGTTATGTGCTAAAAAGTTTTACCACCAAGGCTCTAACTAGTTGAGATATCCTTATATTGCATTGAGAGTTCCTTGTTTCTGTTTAGGATAGTGTATGTCTGTATCTGTGATAAAAAAAGTTGAGCATGTTTTTTATTTACTTTTGGTAGTTATCATGTGGATTGTTCTTTTAGTTGTGCACATTTGAAGCAGTCTCCAATATAAACATAGAATTGGAGTTTCTCCTTATGAGAGCTTAGGTGTGTTTTGTTGAGCTTTCACTTCAGAATTGTCATAAGGAGAAAATGAGCCAAATTAATTCGAACAACTCTCCTTTGAGGATATAGTGTGGGTGACAAGACTATAATTCACACTGGAGGACTAAAGTTTATGCAAACATAGTTCATTATTTATTTGCAGTTTAGTTTTAAATTTTCTCTTACTGTAGTCTTATTTGTTAAATTTATTGAAACTATGGAGAATTGTCATATATGTTGTAGCCTAATTCTCAAAAGATAAGAATGACTATTTTATATGTTTTAGCCAGCATTGCTCAGTTCAAATACTTTGTTTTCTGCCAAATTAAGATATCATTGGAAGGTAAGCGTCAAACTCTCAGCTTAAGTTTAATGGAAGAAGGGAAATCCAAATATCAATAAGATGTGAAAACAGAAATCTTTCTTGAACCATCCATATGTGAGAAATGATAGGAAAAAGAAGGGAAATAAAAAAAAAAATACAAAAAATTGAAGTTTGATTGTTATAGCCTTTATAGCAATCTTATATTTGGCTGACTTGCAAGACTTGGCATAGTCTCTTGGCATCATTTAAGACTTCGGCACAAGCAGAAAAGCATTCCGCTTTATAAAAAAAAGTCTTAGAAGAACTTTGTCACTATGATTAAAAAAAAAAAAAAAACGTTGAAGTTTGACTGTTGTAGCCTTTCTAGCAATCTTTTATTTGGCTGACTTGAAAGACTTCACTCAGCTCCTGTCTGCAATTAAAACCTCGGCACAGGCTGAGGAGGATTCCTCTTTAAAGAAGAAGTCTTAGAAAACTGTCTGTTTGGTGCAGCTGTGTGAAAACAGCGGTGGGTCAACTGTTTATGAAAAAATGACCATTGTGCCCCTGTTTGCTAAAACTATTTAAAAGAAGACTATAACAACCACATTTTTTAAACTTCAGAAGCTGAAATTCATTTCTAAGCAGAATTTATTTTTAAACAGAGCAAAAAGTTTAGGTACACCATTGACTTAATAGTGAGCCCCGAAAATGAGATCAATTCATGAGAAAAAATTCATTTATTATGAAGGCAAAATAAATCAGGGTCCAAGAACAGAGAAATAAACTTCACGAACGGGTACAGAAGTAATTTTTCCCATCAAATTGTCATGACATCCAAGTTATTTGTTTTTGTTGTTCGATAGTTAATTTCTTATATACTAAAAAACTATACTGAGCTTGCCAACAACAATATATAGAAGGGAGGGAACATTTGACTTTAAATGACTCGTAATAGTCAATTTTTGGAGAAATGAAGCCAATATAATATTTCAAACCAATATAAAAACTCAAGAACATATGTTAAAATATAAAAATATCATGGAAATAACAGTTATCCTCATATATGCCCTCACAAGAATGGATTGCCCAAGCTCCTTTGTCACCAATGCATTAGAAGAGTAGACATAAAAGTGGAGAAGTGGAGAATCAAAAGCTCAGATTTGTTTTTGCTCCAAAAAAAAGCATATCCAACTAATTCCAAACAATGATTGACTTCCAAGAGAGAGATTTCACCATCTCTGAATAATAAAAAAGTAAATGTGTGCATGTGTGTGACTATATATATCCAACTAATTCCTTGGAATTATGTATAAGATTTATGTGCTATGTATGTAAAGCTTGAGACATACATAGAAAATTACATTGAAAATTACATTGCAATCATAATGGAAAAAATAACTTGCAGTTCAAAGCAGCCTTCTACTCGATATTTTGCATCTTCATTTTCTTGAGCTTAGGAGGCAAATAGGGCAACTCTAACAAAATTAGGCTAGTTATCAAGGAAGAGTTCAGTTAAGCAAGGAAAGAAACTATCACTTGCTGCTGCACTTGCTCCATCAAACCAATCCTCCAATACTTGTAATCCCTAAATATTTAGCACCTCCAATGATGGAAACACATAAACCTTTGCATTCCAATGGAATTTTCAATCAAGTTGCTTTGCTTTTGGCATATTACAAAGGTACTCCAATGTAAGCAGACAAAAACTAATATAAATTGAAACTTATATAAAGGAGAAATGGAAAGAACAAGCCATCTAAATGCATTTTGGCTAGGAAAACAGATTATGTATATGATTGTAAACTCCATTGGAATGCATGGGGAAGCTGGAATGGAAACCTAGTAAACAATTAACAGTATGAGCTGCTACAATAACAAACTTAGCTCTACGTAATGTAGGAATACACATTCGAATAACTTACATCCAGAAAATAGTAGAAAATTGAATTCAAACCTGCATTGTATATTCATTTCGCAGAGCTAACAACTAAACTTTGCTTTCTTACATTTACACCACTCAAATCATCCATATCGCATAAAAAAATATCATATCCCAAACTTCACATAAATGAATTGTATGGTATGTAAATATATAAGATTTCTGTGCTAAAAAACATACGTAAATATATAAGAATTCTGCGCTAAAATTGCGCTAAAAAACATATGTAAAAACAAATTCATGTACTGCAAAATCAATATAATAGCATGTGCTGCCATTGTGTGCTCCATGCATGTGCTGCAAAACCAATATAGATGTGCATTTGCTAAAAGATGCAACCAACCCATCTAAACTACATTATAAGAAGAAAGAAAGCTATTTTCAGATTTTATTTCAACGGTGAACAAACTGCTGCAGAGGTTGTCCCTACTTTTCTTCTCAATTTACTTTCTTATAAATGCAAATTCATGAACTTAAAACTATCTCATTCATAGACATACTATCTCATCAGTTATTCGTTCCCTCAGCTCTTTCATCTCGCTTGCACCTTCCCCATCTATAGTGAAGAGGAGAAAAGAAAATTGTCCTTTAAAAAAAACAGCTCATATCAAAAACAAGTTTCAACATATATGGATCCCAAGTTAGTTGAACTAGTTTCTTCGGAATTTGGAAGCATATGGATAGTAATTATGTATAACATGCCACCCAATTCCTATGTGTTTACATATCTAACACCAAAAGTTTGATTTTTTTTATATTAATACCAACCATATCCTTCTTATCACATAAAGAATACCACTAATTTAACTTTTAAAAAGCCAAGTACACCTTTTTATGCATGAGCAAGATGGCTGTATGAAAAAAAGTTGAAGTTAAAGCAATAAAAACAACTTTTTGGTAAACAAATTTGACCCATTTTTGGCCTACCACAATCGAATAATAGAGAAAACATGGCTTGGCAAACCAGTACCAGAGAAAACATGGCTTTTAAAATTTTCAAATAAACCCTTCGTTCCATTAAGGTATTTAATTAATGAAGGTTTACATGCAGAACACACAATTCCTATTTAGTTACATATTTATCATGTAAACTTCAATTTTTAAGTGTACATCACCTCAGGTATTTTAACAATAAATGCTGCAGGAATCAGGATATCAGGATTTCTCATAAGCAAATACCAAGTATTATCTTAAAAACACGAAAGGGAAACTAGATCAAACATCAGCGTAGAAATCCATTAAAACCATCTCATTTGTACAAAGCTACTCAATTATGAATTGTAAGATTTTTTTTCTTAGAAACATCATCTTTTCTCCTAAAAAAGTAATTGCTGTTTTTTTTACATCATACTAACTCGATTGACACATTGCAGACATTTGAAGGCTCTAAATAGTAAAAAACTTGAGGACAAAGATAGAGCTACAAACACAAGTTTTTTTTCTTCTAATTGGCAAGTGAACCAAAGCTTGCAACATGGAATATGAAAGATTAGTGTAGCATGAAAGATTAGTGTAGCATAAAAGTAAAAAAAGTAAAGTTTAGGTGTTAGATATGCAAATACATTGGAATTGGGTGGCATTTATGTTAAAACAAGATATATTCTAATAAGACCAACTTATACGATATAGAATTATCACCTATACTTGAAAAAGGAAATTACTTGAAAAATGAAACATAGAGAAGAAGTAAACAAGAAAGAAAAAAAAATAAAAAATGAATACAGTAAGTTCAAGATTCAAACCTATACATACTTTATCGGTTAAGGTCTCCATTCAGATCAGTACATAAAGTAAGCTTTCTTTTGTAAAGAAAATAAAAACGAATTACATGCCAGAGCTTCAGCAATTAAATGACTTTAAAATTCTCCATAAAGCTTCTAATTCCAGCATCTAAGCCAAGGTTTTCCGTAGTTTTGCTGTACCGTGAAACATTTGCCAAATAAGAACACAGAGAAGAAGAGAGAAACTCAAATAAACTAACAATGGGTTCGTTTACTAGTCTAGAATTAGTATAAGGAGTGTCAGACATAATTTAAAAGTGAGATTAGGAGAAATGAGAGAACCAAGAGGAGATGGAGGGATGCCAAACCCCATCTGAGAAAAAAAGGGCACAGTCTTTGCAGTAATAACTCTCAGAAATTTAGTTTCATGCATCCCAATCTTCGTCAAAGGGTAAAGGTTACGAAAACAGGATGTGAGATTTTTCATCGGCTATGGAGGGAGGTAACGCATATTGAACGAAATTTTGCTATTACACTATACCAGAAGGGAACGAGTGGAACCGAAGGAAAATGGAAAAGAGTGGTTACCTGCCTCGTGCTCCCTGGATTCGGCCCTGGTAGAGGAAGAGGAAACCGGGGTCGATGACACGAAATGGCGAGATGGCGCGGGACACAGGCGATAGATATGGCCAGCGCGGGAGACGAAACTTTGCGCCAAGGGCAAAAATAATATTTGTCGAGGGGAAAGCTGCTGGGACCGCGGGGTCGATCCCGCTTCCCGCTTTCCACCCTTTTTGGATTTCTTCCGCCGCGAAGCTGCGAGCCAAACGATGAGACTTTGCTGTTTGGGGCCGCAACGCGTCAAAAAAGCGGAGCCAAATGGAGCCTCAGTCTCCTGTCTGCAATTAAAACCTCGGCACAGGCTGAGGAGGATTCCTCTTTAAAGAAGAAGTTTTAGAAGAACTTTGTAACTCTTATATTTGTTACGTATTGTATATATGTATGTTTGTGATGAGTGCTTGACTTTTTGCACTCATTAACTTTCTGTTCTTTTTGTTTGTGCGCGTCTCAAAACAGCCACATCAACCTTTTTCACCTTTCAAAGTACTGCAACACAGTTAAAAAGGTTATTATATTTGGTCATATTTTAATCACTTTAAGTGCAAATTGAAACCCTTAAAACATGAAACATTTTGCAACCAGTTTTTGACTTCGTTCTTTTGACGTCAGAATATCAAAGAAAGATAAATGGATGTAAGGAGAGGATTGAGATGGTAAAGGGTGAAGTAATTGCTGATTCAATATTAAATGAGCTTCAAACTGAACTAGAGGAAAAAATACAGATGGAACACGTGCTTCGTCAAGAGCTTAGATAAGTACTCATCTAATTTTGAAAAAGATAATGGAAGTTTAAGCATATATCTAGTTAAGTATTCTTGACTGATTAATCTTTCTTGCTTTCAACACAGCAGTTGGTGACGAACTTGGTAATCTAGAGAAGCAACGAATTTCTTTTGAAGAACGCCAAAAACTTATGAACCAAAGAGAGAATGATGTACATAAGTCACAGTATGTCTAAAAATTGCAAGAGTAATTGCTTTTTCAAGTTTGAATTATCTTTTGGTTAATCCCACTAAGTGGGCAATTTAACACCCGACTAACAAAAGAAGTATTGATCTCACCAAAAGAGCTGCTTTGAGTTTTTGGTATAGTTCTTAGTTTATCCAATGCCTCTCGTGTCTCTACCCCATTATATTATATCTAAACGTGGAGCTGAAATTTTTTTGAAGTTTAGTATATTAAACGGCATGATTTAAGATCCTAAATGGGCAACGAGTGGTACTTGATAGACTTGTTCTATGTGTTGGACTCATAATCAGGCGTCTTTTGTTAGTTGCTGTAATTTCATGCAGAATTCCTGGAAAGGAACAGTATTAGAAGATGGGTAATAACTTGAACACGTGGAAATTGTCAATGAATTGCTTGTTTAGTTCCCTTGAGCTTTTGTTTTACACATCTAATGAGCTTTAGGTTAGCGACTCCCACACCTGTTGGTCTTAATAATAAAAGTGCTTAAAAAATAACCCATCCAATAAGTATTTTAATAATAACTTGAACACGTGGAAATTGTCCATGAATTGCTTGTTTAGTTCCCTCGAGCTTTCGTTTTACACATCTAATGAGCTTTACGTCAGTGACTCCCACACCTGTTGGTCTTAATAATCAAAGTGCTTAAAAAATAACACATCCAATAAGTATTTTAACATTATTTTCTTGTTCATCTTCAAAAAGAGTCGAGATGGGAGGTTCATTTTTCACTTTGCTTTCTAGGGAAGATACAACTCTTTCTTGTTCATGTTAAATAGAGACACTCATTTTCTTTCTCCTATTTCTTGAAGATTCAACCTCGTCTCTTCCTCTTTTGGGAGTTCACACTTTCTCCTTTTATTCAGGTCGAGACATGCCTTTGCATTTTCTCTTTTCATGGAAGATTTATTCTTGGTATTCTGATTTTTTGGGAAAGATGTGTGTTCATTGTGAGATCTATTTTATTTTTCCATAAAACTTAATTTTACTTCCCTCACTTTAGGATTAACTAAAACTTTCCACCCTCTTTTTTTGGATAGATTTTCTCATTGTTCCCTCTTTAGAGAAGATTTAACATTTTCTTTTTCATATTCAAGATCGAGTTAACTCTTCCTTTCCATTTGGGGAAAGAAGTTTGCTTCCTCCATTTTTGTATGGAAGAATCGACTCTGAACCCTTTTTTGAGGAGAGATGCATGAAGATTTTTTTCTATGTTTTAGAGCCTAAATTTTTTTTATACGACAACAACAACAAAGCCTTAATCCCACTATGTGGAGTCGGCTACATGAATCCTTTTTCTCCATTGCATCCTCTTTAGTGTCATATTTTCATATAATATTTTTTTTATAATGAAGAAAAATTTCTATGTAAGTTTTTTCAAGGGCTGATCTTTGCGATAGGGTTGTGGGGGTTAAAATGGGAAGCAACCCTTAAAAGACATCTAATTTGTATGAGTTACTTCATTAAGTTTATTTTGAGAATTTTATTGTATTTTTGGCATCCTTTTTTCTATAAAGAAATGGCAGGACTTTTATGTTGGGTTTGAGAAATTAGAGTAATAAGAAAAACCCCACAATAAACTTATTTTGAAATCTAAATTGATGATAATGTGATAGCCATAAATTTAGAAAACTTATAAATATTTATTGTTATTTTTTGTGTTAATATTATATTTTGTTTATTGGTTTTCTTATTTTTAATTTTTTTGTATTATTATTATTTTTTTTTTTGTTTTTTTTAATTGCTTACAATGATTTAAGTAGGTTTCCTCTAATTCCCAATAGTTTTTTTCATCTTCCTTTGCAAGGGTTGGTTAAGCCTCTCTATCTATTAGAATAGGTGTTCAATTTAATTTTCATCTTCAGTCAACTTTTCTTCTTTATGAAGGCACATTTGTTTTCTCTTTCATTCCTCTTCCTTCATTTGGGCGAGTCATTTGTTTTTTTTTTCTTAGTCAGGGAAGGGCCAACCTATGATTTGATATTTTTCCCTCCATCTATAGGGAGAGATGTGGATTGTTTCTTCCTAATTTATGGATGAAACAACTCAAACTCTTTTCCCCTTATAGGACCATTTGTTGAATGCACTATATTAATCTTCAAATAAACATCTAGGAGCATAACAAATAGATGTATAATGTAGATTGTGTGCTGCTTGAACAACTAAATAAGAAGAATATTGACAAGGGTTAAAGCCGCTAAAGATATACATGAATAAAAACAAGATCTTCCTCTCCATTTTTATATTCATAATCTTGGGATGAGTAGATGCTAAACAAAACAACAACAACAACAACAAACCTTTATCCCACTAAGTGGGTTCGGCTATATGAATCCTTTTTCTCCATTGCGTTCTATTGAGTGTTATATTTTCATTTAATTCTATTAGGATAGATGCCAAACACAATAAAAATAACATGGAGATTCAATTGAATGGAATCCTCCATATGAATAAAATTCATGGTTGCTCTTAACTCAGTTGGGGTGATCCTCTTCTACTCTATTGGTTTTCAATACTTAAGCTCTTCCATGCTTTGTTGAGATATTTTCCTTTTTGAATATGGATGTGAAAATTTTGTTACTCATTTTCTTTTCTTTTCCATTAGAAGCAAACCTAGATAATTTTTTTCCCCTCTTGAGCACCTATCAATGACTTCTTTTAGCCCTTGTAAGTAGACGAATTATGTTGCCTTAAAGGAGTGCGACTTCTTTATTAATTTTGGTGACCTCCAGAGATCACAAGTACAATTTTTATATTAAGCAGGCTACACGTACTTCTTAGTTCAAGTCACCACAAGTTTAGACTCCATTGTTGTAGATGCAATAGTAAGGACTTATTTAACTTTTGTCTTGTATAGGACTCTACGTAAGTAGTAAATGGAATTGGTGCAAGATCAATGGTCATCTTCTTTGATGCTTATTAAAGAAAAACACCATTGTTTACTCATTTAGGCTTTTAGTTTGAGAGGGCGTGTAATACCACCATTCGGTTCCAGCAAACGTTGAGAGAACGCCGACTGTTCGTTTGGCCTGTCGACTTCTCCGGAAATGCGACTACCGGAATGATAGTTATCTCCGTTTTCAAGACGCGATTTGGGAGCTCCTTTCCGGTGTTTCTTGGCAGCGTTCCACTGTTTTGGAAAATTTCCAAAATCATTGGAGTGGAGCAGCATCTCCAAATAAAGACAGCCTTCATCACCAAACCCACCAGTCCTCTCCCGGTATACGACCTCTTCACCGTCGTCAAGTTCTTTCACGGCCACCTCCTTCCCCTCCATCTCCTCTCCTGCCGCCCCTCCAACGACTCCTTTGAAATAGAAACAGAGCACGAACTAAGAAGCTTTTCGAAGTATTTGTTGATGGTAGACAGTCAAAAGGGGGACATTGAGAAACTTTTTTCACTTGCAAATGATCTTTATGAGATGCTCAATGATGGGAAGAATGTTGACAAACTGACGCAGTCCCTGGAAAATGCCAAGTCTCTTTGATCTTTCTGTGAGACTAATGTCAATGAAACTATTCCTATCATTGGAAGGTGAGAGTCAATCCTCTCAGGCAAAGTTTAATTCAAGAAGGAAAGTCTTTCTTGAACAATCCATGTGTGAGAAATGGAAGGAAAAAAAAAAGAACTAAAACGTTGAATTCTTATTTTTGTAGCCTTTCTAGCAATCTTTTTTTTTTTTGCTGACTTCAAAGACTTCACTCAATCTTATGGCTGCATTTAAAACTTTGACATGGGCTGAAGAGGATTCTGTAAGCTGGAGCCTTCACTTCCTCCAAACCATTTTTTAAAGATCTCAGTTTAAACGAACTTTTAAAAAAGGAGAAGCGGAGCCAGACCAAGCGTTACTGTCTTAATAATGTTCAATGCCAATTTTCCCTCATTGTTAAGCTTTTGTTGCTTCTAATGTAATTTGACCATGGTCTTAAGGCATACTTTTAAACCATTGACATTACAATTTAAATAATCTCAAATTTGCATTAAGAAGGATATATAGTTAGGATAATTACATGGTTTCTATTTAGAGATATTATTTTCATGTTCAAGCTTCTTTGCATTTAACTGAAGTGGTTGAAATACTATGCATCTTCTCAAGAGAGTTATTTGTTGTACCATTTTTAGATTCCTTCAAACAACCTCTGCAACTCAGACCACATTTTATCTAGCTAGAGGAGGAAACTGCGGGAAGGGATTGGGATTTTAACATTGATTAGTATTAAGATGGACCCATTTTTTTGTTATCTAATTTTGTTTCTTAAGATAATGTACTTTTAAGATTGAAGCAACCTATTCTTCCACGACTTCTCTAACTTTTAGTCAAATTTCTCCTCTATCTTCACTCATGTTCTCTTCCCTTCAGCATCTAGCTGGGATGCATGAACACCACTAGAAAGTAATTAGGATACTTGACTAGCTCATCCTTATCTTCATAAAATTCAGATGACAGAAAAAGAGGTGAAGTGAATTTGACCTCATATGTAGGATAGTAAGAGAGCTCGGAATGTTAAATGATTTAGGAAGAGATTGAGATTGCAAACTATATCATCAAATATTCCAGGGGCTTAAATTTCCTCCATCAAGAATTTCATGACTACCTTATGATATTGTCCTCAGATGGAGAAAGTATTGTTGATTTTCAAAATGCTTTCAAGAGCTCTAAGATATTGTCCTCAGATGGAGAAAGTAAAGGGTTTTGTTAGGCTTCTCTTAAAATTGCAACGTACATCACAGCAATGGCTCGACTACTATCTCAACTTATAATGAAGTGGTGCCCCTCCTATGTTGTATGAACTTTTGAGCTTGACTAAAGATTTTAAACTTTAGCTAATGAGCACATTTCCCTTACCATTCTACTTCATCTAGAAGAAGCTTCAAAGTTGCCTATAATGTACGGCTTCAAACATTAAGGTTAAACTAAGGCCCACGTAGTTCCATTTCCGACATGCTTCGGATGCATGTTGGGTGTTTGTCCCTGTCTTGAACATTACTGACACTGCACTGCTTTTCATTCAAGAGTGTTGGTACATCATTCTGCTATAACCAATATTTAATGTTCACTTGTAGGAAAGAAAAAGCCAAATTCACCATTTATGATGATGTTGGGGACCTGAAGTTGAGCTTTTTCAGTATGATGCAAACCAACTTAAGATTTTTAACCAGCTCTAGTTTAAGCGAAACACTCAACTCCACCCTAAATAATCCAAAGGCCAATATCTAATATTCACTCGTAAATGATGAATTTCTCCAAAACTAGTTTTCATTTTTTCATCTGTGGTGTGTTTGGTTTGTTTGACAAGATGATCTGCTCAATAAATGTTATATTCTCTTGGAGCAGTTCTTTCTGGCTAGATTGCTTCTAGAAGAATTCCAATGTCTCATTTGGTTGTTACAATGAGGTGTAGGCTGTCACGGTCCGGAATAGAGAGGATTAAGGTGCCATGAACGGAACCATGGATGCTAAAATAGTGATATGAGATTATTTTGACCAGTTGAAATTAGAACTGGATATTCTTTTGTTTTGACACAGCAGAAATACTCTGTACCACCGTAGCTACATCATTTTCGAAATGGGAGTTTCACACAACCTATACCTTGGAATTTTAACACAATTTTTTTGTCACATCTTGGCCGTTTTTATACATTGTAATAATCCTTCCTACGACATTCTATGGTGGCAGCCATGAAACTAGAATTTAAAACAGAGGGAAAGGGAAGGATGTTGAAATTTAGGAAGATCAAGAGCTTGTAGAGGGAAACGATATCCAAGTTTTTGTCTTTAAAGATGTCAGAAATGATCTTATTTGAGCCATGTCCATTTAAATTCCCGCCCCATTTCATACTATTTTGTACATTTGTACCTCTCTCTCATGCCCTCAAATGATAGTCAAAGCATCTGATAATTTGGGATGAAATATGTCTCGACTGGAAGGTCATGATCAATTCACACAATAGCCAGATCTAAGGGGTCCTCTCCTATGGTTTATTTCTATTGCATTTCATGTGTCACGCACATGGAACCTAGGTGATTATAGGCTCTCCAAGTGGCTGTGGCCATGATTTGGTTGTTGCAGAGATGGGAAGATCCAATGGAAGAAATCAGTGTTGATGCATAAGTCCAAAAAACGGTGCTCTACTTCCCGGCCATCCATGAATATAGAATAAGCTCTAATAGTTGAAGAGGGAGAAAGAGAGAAAAAAATCCTAGAAGTTTTCCACCTGTGCTTGCTGCCCCCTGTAGACTCATTCACTAGGCAGTCCACTCTCTCTTACTCGCTTTAAATACATTGTGTTTTATTTTTAAGTTTTCTTTTACTTTTCCTTACATGCCCTTATTTTACTCAATATTCTCACCTGACACCATGGGCCAAAACAGGCTTCAATACACCTAGACAAGATATATTTTATGGGGTGCTTGGTATGATGTTTGCTAACTTAGAAAGAAGCATTATGATAATTGAACAAAAAATATGCTGCTTAAAGAAATAATATTGATTTGAGCTAATGTCCAATTTTCTCTTCTGCAGGGATACACTTTCTATGTGCGCTTCTGTATTAGGGATTATTCCTGATCATACTAACAAGACAAAGATATCTGGATGTATCCTTTTTTCCATAACAGTCAGTAAGACCCCTCAGGTCAGGGTTCGGATCCCCTCTGGCACAGCAGGCCTTGAGGAGGTGGTACTCAAATTGTTAGACACATTAGGAGTGGCCGGGGGCTCGTATAATAGCCTTTGACCATTCCTTTCTTAATATATATATAAACTGCGGGAAGGGATTGGG
>NW_018165609.1:119757-129129 GCF_001263595.1 Phalaenopsis equestris | reverse complement strand
TATATATATATATATACATATCTATGTGTGTGTGCGCGCGCGCCGTATAGTCAGATTAGTTGGTCGGACATCTACTTGTTTGTTGTAAGTCCCCTTTGATCTGGGATTCGATTCCTATATATATATATATTATTTATATTGATATATAGCCATAGATATATTGAAGTTTATAGCTCCTTTAATCTGCAGAAGTATCTGCCACTTGCTCTAGAAATTTACTAGAGCCCAATAATAACTTTGTTAAAATGCTTGGTTCTGTGAACCTTAAGACTAATCACAGTTATTGTGGAGCGGAGCAAGAAAAAGGTTGAAAAGTTTGAGTTCGACCCAGCGATGCCCCCTTTTGAGGTTTGTGATAGGCTATGGAAGATTTCTTCTCGGTAGCCCTTTTGCTCTTCCTACTGAGATATGGACTCTTAGGTACAAATGACTTGATCTTAAAAGATGATGGAATTTGCCCCTTGCTATGTTCTTACTAATTTAGATTTTTTGATAACTTATTAGTGAAAATGTTGATTTTGATGGCTGTTTCTTACAAGATTTTATGGTGTTAGTTGAATTAAAGTTTTACAATGTCTTATTTTGCATTAGATCAAGTGTTATGATACTCGTTCGTTTGCCGGTTTAATTGAAGGAAAGGGTTATTCAAGTTTTTTTAAAAAGCATTCAATTGTTATTTGCTTCTCTTCTAATTTTCATGTTATTATTACTCGCAATCTGTCATGAATTGCCATTGCCAATTAGGGATGGCTTCAAACTCTCTGGTTTTGAATCTAAATATTGAAAATGCATATAGCTGGATTTAATATTATGCTCTTGAGCCAACTATGAATCTAAATTGTTTGAAACAGGAAAAAAGGTTTTTATGTAGGTTTCAACTTTGAGAATCTTGTAAGTAAATCAAGATAAAAAAATAAGTCAAGGAAATATTGTGCTAGTATTAATAAAATATTTGTATATTTTTGTATGTGAGTCGAGTAAGCATCCTAGGCATAAAATTTTCTCCAAATTATGGCGATTTGAAATTTCACTCGAAACTGAAATAACAATGTTTTAAATTAATTTTTGATTGGCTTAAAATTTCTATTTGGGGCAGTTTTTGCGTTTCAGAATAAAGAACTTATGCTGAAATGCAGTCCGTGGGTGTCGACTCGCGGCCTGAGTTTAGTGTAAAAAACCAGCATTTTTAAAAACGTGCAAACCAAACACCGCACTTATAAGCTGCTCCAAACGGACCTTTAATTTCATGCAACTTTATTAGCTTTATCACGAAGTTACATTCATCTTCCTAATTGAATGCTTTTAGTATTTGCAAGTCAAAATGTACATAACATTTCTAATGATAATAATGTATTTTAATCTTAACGGTTAAAAAAATGGCGGGAGGCGATGATGGCTGACATTTAAGATCTTAAGTCTATTCTGGGTAATTTTTTCCCTCTTCAAATCGTCATGATAGCTGTGTTTAGTTATTTATTTGTTACTTCCTTTTTTGTTTTTGTTGGGAAGCTATTTCTTTTAACTAGATATGGTGAAATGGGATGATAATAGGAAAGTTGTCAATTTTTTTCAATTCACCTTACAGAGCCATGCATAATTATTTGGTGAAATGGGATGGTAATAGGAAAGTTGTCAATTTTTTTTCAAAAAGAAAACATATTGTTAATGTTCAGAGTAGCTTACAAAGAAATTATTTTTCTCACAATAAATTTATATCCTCATGTATAAAGAAGCTATGGTTGCCCCAAATGAACCCGTAAACTTGAACAGCTTTGAATTTTCTGATAAGCAGATATGCAATTCACCTTACAGAGCCATGCATAATTATTTGGTTAAACAGCTAGAACTTAAACAAGCCACATGAACTCATTTGTACATCTAAATACCTTAATAGTCTAATTAAAGTAAAGCTAGTTGGAAGTGACTGAATGTAATCATGATTAACTCATTCAAAGTATAGGTAATTCATTTGAATCATGATGAACTCTCCAAAGTAATGATAAAATTAACAAGGATTAAATCGCTTCACGAGGATCAAAGTGAGCTTTGCCTAAGCAGGCTCAACCCAAGATATAACTTAGCCTATTAGCCAAAGCTTAGAGCTATATGCCCATATGGCTAGTCGATGACTTCTTTAAGAATTCAACCTTTAACCAGGAAGCCAGGGACTTCATTTTAGCTAGTCAAAAGCTTCATTTTTTGAGCTAACAATATCTCCCGAGGAAACTTGGGATTTCAACAATATTGATGACTACTTAACCCAAATATTGCTTTGTGTCATCTATCCATGCATATTACATATTTTCATACTTTTCAATTTTACACTTCATGGGCTCTTATCTATTTTTTTACTTCTTAGTTAATCCATCTCGTAACATCAAAATTCTGAACTAGAACCTATAAATAAAGGGTCAAAGAGAAATTTAAAGGGGGCGAAGTTTTGGATATCCATCTCTTTGCGTTGTAAGGTTTTGAAAATTGGGTTTGACACTGAACTTGATGAACACAAGAGACTGAAAGTTCAAATGTTAGGGTTATAATAAAAATTTAATTGGAAGATGTAATAAAAAGTAATTTTATTTTTAATATAATTTAAATGATTCGAAATTAAACAAAAAAACTTAATATAATTTTTAATAATTAGAGAACGTCAATTTACTCTTCAATTCAATATATAATTGTCTAAAAAAATTCACTATTGAAAATTTTGAAAATGTTTAAATTAAAATTTTGGGATATGATATTTTCATTAATTTCTTTATACATAGTTTTATAGTTTTGCAAATAATAATAATAAAAAAAATTGAATTAGCATCACTACATTGGCACATCAATAACATTGGAAATTAAAAGAAATTTCCCCAACCTCTATCTTTTATTTATAAGACATTTAATTTCAAATTAGGGTTTCTTAATTCAAGCAATTTTTTATTTACAGCCATTTGATTAGAATAAAAAAAGTCATAGATTACTCAATATTAGAAATGAGTGGGTTATTAAAATCAAATTTGTTCACCAATTCCTTAGTTCAATAATCCATTTTGAACAGTTTAAGTCAGTTTAGTGCAAAAGTAGTTTTGGAATTAAACCAAACATTCATGGTTGAATCGTTCAGACATGACAACCCCCTTCAACTTTTAGAACCATGTTTTTGACTCTTGCTATTAAGATTCAGGCATTACATATGAACAACTTTGGAGCAAACACATAAAGTTGTTTTTTAAGAAAAATATACTAAATGACATTTTTATAAGTATAAATATTTGGTGGAATGTCACTAAAATTAACTTTAAAAATACTTGAAATGTTAACATCATGTCTTCACAGAAAGTTATTAAAATTGAAATCACAATGAAGAACATCAAAGTAACCTTCAACAAAGAATCAGCTTAATGTTTATGAAATCAACTTAAACATATATTAAATTTAAAATGAACAATAAATTTATTTTAAATTTGACAAGTTTATTTGATTTCTGAGGTTTAATATAAAAAACTATGGTGTGTAATTCCCTAAAATGCTTCCAACCAAGGGTTTATTGGGTTTGAAGAAAGAAGAGTACGGGTTAAAGGATGGATAACACAATCGAACGATAATGTATTTAAAATAATTTAATTTAATTGCTTGGGCATAAAGAAAATGTAAATTTTTTTCGTTTTTTTTATTTAAAGTTAAATATATTATTGAGGCGATAGACAACAATTGATGATGGACACCAACAGTGTGACATGTGACAGGGGTAGTAGTGGTAACAAACCAATGAGGACAGTGGGTGATGAGAGACAGTATGTCAAGCCAATTGTTGATAATAATGGCCACTAGTAGTCTTCATCAATTATGGGAACACATGGTGGGTGATGGCTAGTGGCAAGACGAGCAATGATGATAGTGGTAGTGGTGAGCAATGACGATAGTTACAACACTTGGCTAGGATGTCAAAAATGATAACTTGGGCTGTGTGTTTGGAAAATTTTCAGATTAACTAAAATTTGGGTTAATTAAACATGAACTAAAGGGTGAGTCTCAAATACACAAAAAATTTATATTACATTTTTTTAAAAAAATATTGAGGAATTACTATAAAATTGTGTGTTATGTCAAATGATTATATCCGTGATAGGTTTGGTCTTAGATGGTTTGGTCACATTAAACGTAGACCATCTGATGTTCCGATTAAAAGAGTAGATGTTTCAGATTCGACTTATATTAAAAAAGGTAGAGATAGACCTAGGAAAACTTGGGCATATTGTATAAAAAATGATCTTAATTTATTAGAATTAAATGAAAATATGACACTAAATAGAACACAATGGAGAAAAAGAATTCATGTAGTCGACCCCACTTAGTGGGATAAAGGTTTTGTTTTGTTGTTGTTGTTATATGGCCTAAACTAATCCCAAGGTCTATGTCTATGCCTTGCCAATCATCTAACTAGGAAATTATACAAAAGATCTTTTTGTCACATTGGGCCAGCAACTACAATATTGGGACAACTCACAAGTAGAGATTAAAGTCATCCTTTCCATTCGACAAGTCAATGTACTATGGATGTTTGAGTGAAAATGTATTATCATTGAGTGAGATAATGCTAACGTGATTAACTTCTTTGGGAAGTTCATGCAGTATAGAGTTAGTTAAGCCCGTCTTTTTGGCCACCCAAACTTTACAATCCTCCTACAATTTAATAAAGTCATCTTTTAGCACATTATCAAAGAAGGAAATCGATTTACACATTATTGTGCTGATTTGGCCCTTAAAGAAGAGTTATCCATGAATTTTTTTTAAGCAACATGCTCTCTTTTTCTTGTTAGAGCGTATAATAGATCATTTTGGTATATCTTTGGTAACATTTTGATATAATAATGCAAATACAAAATTTCAAGAACTAAGACATCACTATGAAAAATAAATTGCAACCAACATACATTTACAACAAGATACATACCAACACCACTATGTTACAAATGTAACAACAAAAGTAAAAACAAAGTCAAATGATTGAAAAAAATTGGAAGATACAAAATTCGATGATAAAAAGACTTTCAAAATCTAGTATACAACACACTTTAAAAATGAAGGTTATTTGACATTATCATCAAATAGATCACCAGCAATGCACTAAAAAATAGTTACAAACTTTTCAAGCTCATAATGATCATAGGATTTTATGAAATCACTATTGCTTCAAAGAAAAATATTATTTAGTTTTTAATCACAATTAATTTTAGTGAATTCTAGCAATAATCATACATAATCCATGAAGAATTTTATTCAATTAAAAAAATTGAATAAATGAAAATATGTGTTTAGAAACTTGCTTGAAAGAATTAAACTAAGAACAACTTTCCATAATAAATTTGCTTCAATGATGTGATTAGAGAAGAAGGGGGTCTCTAGTGTTGTATGAAGCTAACAAAATTTGAACTACAAAATAATTTTTCGAAGAATTTTGTTAGATAAATGTACTATATTATTATTTGAATATTGTATTTGACCATTTAGCTATAAATCTTTTGAGATCTATGATGGCTACAGGGTAAAAACCCCCACCATTTTCTTCTATGAGGAAGACACTTTATCGCTTGTGGCAACACTTCCTTACACATTGGTTAGTAAATTCATTTATGCTCAACCCAAAATGGAGACCATAAGGAAGTTCTCTGATTTGAAGCTGAAGTGGGGTTGGAATGTGGGGTTATTTGATGGTTTAAATTGGAAAAAGATGAGGACTATGCACTTATATGCTCCAAGAAGGTTATTTTTAATGAAAATGCTAATTTTAGAGTTCTAAAATGGACACTTGACTTCAATCTCACAGAGGAACCTTCTATTACTCCTATCTATTTATGTTTTCTTAGTTTGAAAATCCACTTTTTCAATAAACATGTGTTTTTCTCTTTCGGAGCACTGTTTAGTAAACCTTGAAGATTGATCAGGTCACCTTTACTTTAGTAAGTCCTTCAGTGGCTAGAATATGGTAGAGCGTGATGTAACACAAGCAATTGTTGATTTTATTTAGCTTGGTAACCCTACATATGGATATTAATAGAATGTGGAATTGAATACATGCTTCATAATTAAAATAAATGTAGAATGTTTGATCATAGGATCTGAAATAGCTATATTGTACATCGTGAATTAATGAAAACCAGACAATCTCCTTCTCTTATTTATACTGTGTGGGTCCTAGTTTACATGGCACTTTACTGGGTTGAGTGGATCTGCAATGAAATCAGTTAGACAAAATTGGCTTATTTAACAACCTTTATTCAATGTTTGAAAATTTTTTCTCTTGATCAAAGAACTTGTAGATATTTGAAGTACAGAGGATACAAATGACTTTATTGTGGTCCATGAGTCCCCATCACATAAGTACATACTGATAAGACTACAATCATACTACAATGTTGTTTTCACTTTATTTTTTCTCTCTTTTATTTTTGAAGGAGCTGCCAGCCTGTCGATAGTAGTATACTTCCCTTCTCAAAATAAATCTATCTTCTGGGTCATATGAATAACCCAGAGAAGAGAGGAATCAGAAAAGATAGACATACGACAAAGATGACAGACGAGAAAAAACAAAACGTGGATAACCTATGCGATAAATATCGCAAGGATATGTCAAGTATGTATGCCCAAACAAGGTCAGGTGGAGGCACCTTGGACCAATATCTATGAAAGAATACCTACGTAGGCTACCCATAACCAGAGATTCAGGTAGATACCTATTCTGGGGTCAAGAGCACTCCCATGGGGACGTGTCCCACTTGATTAATTACATCTTGAGGAATTCCTAAGAATACTCTTGATAAAAGGTGTTTCGCTCGTATTATCATAGACTTGGGAAAATAGGATATCAAAGGGAGGTTATTTTGTGTGTGAGCACCCATAAGCTTCAAATTTCTGACTAAGTCATTGGGCAGAGAACGAGTCTCTCAAATCCCAAGTAGGTAGCGACTTATCTGCAAATGATGCCCCATGAAATAACCAATAATCATCTCGACGGTGGTACCCCCATATGTCAAAGTACGTTCGGGCCATAAGAGCAAAGAACAAATCATCATATCCCAATCGGGTGACAGTTCATCAGCATCAAACCATTAAAATGATACCAACAAAGTCAACAGGAGTGAAAGAACTAGAGTGGTAGCTAAAAGAGGGGTGGAGTAATCTTTAGATGATAGAGGTCACCAGTTTAGGATACTACGGACCCGTTATTCTAAGCCACTAAAACCCCAAGTCTACCTGGTCGTGAAGGTAGTCGACCCAACACGTCCTGAGATCCCCGGTCCGCAACCTGTGAATTGCATCTTACATGTGGACCTTGATATCCCTAAGGTCAAAGGAAGAAAAATCTATCATATGACTATAAGCTAGAGCTCCAAGAGGTGAGTTTTACACCTGCTGAAGTGGCAAGGATGCCTCCGAAAAGAAAGAGAGGTGGAGGTTCAACTATAAAAGCTGGAAACACTCCAAGCAAAGGGACTTACACCACATCTGGGGCGGGGAACCTCCTAACAACCTAGGCACACTAGACAACCTCATATATAGAAAAAAGGTATGCTCAGTAAGATTGAAAAAGAACGGGGGCTCCTCCTTGGGACATGCAAATATGAATGCAGTTATCTAGAGTGGCTCTTAATTATTGTGAAGGCCATAATAATATGACTTCAGTTATTTTGATGCTATGTAACTCATTTTAAAATTGGCCCAAAGGTCATGCAGGAAACAAAAAACAAATTTTGAAAATCTTGAATATTTTAATCATTAATTTTAATTTATCTTGAATATTTGATTAGGATTTCTTAAGTAGGAAATTTATAATATTAGGGTCCTTAAATCCCAGTGTACATAAAAAAATAATGAAAAGCAATCCAAAAATATAGGCATGCAAATGACAACAAAACAAGTGACCGACTTTTTGTAAATCGACAAATACAAGAATTTGATGACGCTACTAGAAGATTTAATTTCCAGCAACGACGTCAAAAGACTTGATCGCGACTATATAGATGTGTCTAATTTGATTAAGATGTATAAATATAATATTCAATAATGTTAAAGTCAAATTTGTCAATGCAAGTATACGTATCTCTCAAGTAATATAGGGCTCTAATGGAGTCCTAGATATCGATCCCACAAGGAGTAGTTTAGAATTACGGACTAAGACCTTAGAAAAGCAATACTTTAATCACAACAACAACGTTCAATTTGCTTATCTGTCACTAATAGGAAATTGAAATAAATAGATAATTTTAATAACTAATAAATAACTAATGATATAAAGTAGGGTTTAATTGTGATATTCAATATATAAGAAGCATCCTTCTCCTTGTTAAGAAATTATAGTGAATGGATAAAATGAATTAGTTCAATTTATATTATGCCAAATAGGAGCATACCTATTCTTTACCCTTTGGTCCAGGCATAAAGAATATTGACTAATCCTATGCTTGTTTGCTGAATCTACGGCTAGGCTGGGAGGATACCAGCTCTCACTTCAGAGCTCCCATGTTCCCCTCTCCTAAGGGCTAACATCTACACTTCAACACCCAAACAATAGGACCGAATTGGGGATTTTAGGTAGTCACTCTAAAATCTCCAATTCTACTCCCGAGAATAATATTTCCCTATTTATTTGCACCCAACTTTCAAGAGCTTTGACCTCCCTAAATCTTGGATGTAATCTTCACTTTCGTTGTAAAACTCAACATATTTTAACAAATCAATTAGACAGTTTGAAAGTAAATTAAGATCAAAGTGAAAAGATCATCATAATTTCTTAAACATATCATGGCTTCACCAATTCAAATCACCATTTTACAAATCTCGAGACAAGGAGAAAGACAGAGAAAATTACTCAGATCTCATGGGGAAAACACAACAAAACTCGGAATTCATATAAAATCAAAGTCATGCAAACTACAATAAGTAAATAACTTATCTCTAATTTCTCCCCAAGAACACTCCTCAAAGTTCCTTTGAATCTCTTCCTTTCTTTACAGCACATAGAATTCCTCTTTGAGCAGCAAGAAGCAAGAAATTTCTCACTTTCCCTCCACTCTTACAATCTCTCGAAGAATTCCTCACAATTGTTACACTCTATTGGAAATTCTATACACTAATAGAACCTCTCTAACCTCCAACGCCTCTAGAATCTCTCAATTTATGGCCAAAATGTTCTTTTAGAGTTGTGGATGAGCTTTCCTAAGAGTTGCCTAAGCATCCCCTCTAAGACCTCTAGGGCATCCAGGGTCTCTTAATTTTCGGCCAAAATGTTCTTTTAAAGTTATGGATGAGCTTTCCCAAAAGTTACCTAAGCATCCCTTCAAAATTTGGCCTTATCCAAAGCTTGATTGGGCATAACCGCCG
>NW_018165609.1:112162-112487 GCF_001263595.1 Phalaenopsis equestris | reverse complement strand
AGGTGTTAGTTTAGATATAACTTGAATTTTTGCATGGTCTGCTTCCATACTATCTTCCGAAATTTTATGCCCTAACACAATTCCTCCTGCAACCATAAATTGACATTTCTCCTAATTTAGAACTAAATTAGTCCTTTCGCATAACTACAAAACTTTTTCAAAGTAAATTAAGCATGCGTCAAATGATGTTCCAAATACAGAGAAACCATCCATAAATACTTCCAATCCATCATCAATTAACTTACTAAATATGGACATCATACATCTCTGGAATGTTGCAGGTGCATTACATAATCAAAAGGGCATTCTTCAAAAAGCAAAAGTT
>NW_018165609.1:111346-111806 GCF_001263595.1 Phalaenopsis equestris | reverse complement strand
ATCAGATTTAATCTCCTTTGTGGATCAACTCTTGGTTTATATTGTTCATCTAATATAATTCTGTGCATACAGATCAAAGGACTGATTCCTTTAATATCAGCTAAGGTCCAACCAAAAGCTTTCTTATATTTTTTCAATGTACCTAACAGTCTTTGCTCTTGCATGTCATCTAATTTTGAAGATATAATAACAGGTAATGTAGACGAGTCTCCCAAAAACACATACTTCAAGTGGTTAGGTAATGTTCTTAACTCAAGTTCCGGTGGTTTTATAATTGAAGGAAATATGTTCTTATCATCATTTTTTGTGATATCTAACATCTTAAATCTTTCTTGAACATAATCTAATTCTTCATTTTCTAATTTATCCAGAATAATTTCATCATTCTCTTCAATTTGTTCTTCAAAATGCTCTTCTTTTTCAAAATGCTTTTTATCTTCAAAATGTTCTTTAAAATGTT
>NW_018165609.1:109824-110380 GCF_001263595.1 Phalaenopsis equestris | reverse complement strand
CTGGTTTCCTTGAATTTGTAATTGATTTCCTTGATTCTTTAATTGTTGACCCATGTTTAATATCAGCTCTTCCATAGACAACTTCTTCTCCTTAATTTGAATATTACTGTTAAATCCTGGAGGATAAGAAGGTCTATAGTTAACATTTCCTTGGTTGGATGAATTTCCTAATGGGTTCACTGAGTTATTTACCCATTGTTGATTGTAGAAGAAGTGTTATTCCAATTAAAATTTGGATGATTCTTCCAACCTGGGTTATAATAGTTCGAATATGGGTTGTTGGGTCTATTAATAGCATTTAAGGTCTCATATGAAGGTTGAACATCGACAAATTGCCCAGATGAATTTTCTTCCATCATAGGAGGTGTTGAAGAATAATTCATCCCATAATGATCTAATTTCTTTGATATATCAGCAATCTGCGAAGCTAACATAGATATTGCATCAGAATCATGGATACTAGCTACTCTTTTAGGATTTACCCGCTCAGAGGGCCATTGAAAATTGTTGGTAGCAATCTCTTCTATTAATGAATAAGCCTCATCAAAAGGTTTTG
>NW_018165609.1:108679-109728 GCF_001263595.1 Phalaenopsis equestris | reverse complement strand
GAATGATGAGGACACTTCCTAAGAAGATCTTTAAATCTCTCCCAAGCTTCATATATTGACTCTCCATCAATCTGATAAAATGATGTTATGTCATTTCTTAGTTTAACAGTCTTTGATGGAGAGAAATATTTGGATAGAAATTTCTGTGATAGTTCTCCCCAAGTTCTAATAGATCCTAGTGCTAACGAGTTTAACCACATCTTAGCCTTATCCCTCAGTGAAAAAGTAAAAAGTCTAAGTCTAACATCATCGTTTAAGACTTTGTCATATGGTGTACCTCCGAATTGATTGTTTTGTTTTGTACCATTTGGATAATAGCAGGTTTAAGCTCAAATGAATTAGCAGCTACATCAGAATTTTGGATAGATAAGTGAATTTCATCCGTTGTAAGATTTGCATAATCTCGTAGGGGTCAAGGTTGGTGTTCATTTTCTATTCCTTGATTGTTCACGTTGTTTTCCATTGTATCAGAATTTCTAGGTTCTCTTCTTGATTTTCCAATCCGTCTAACAGTGCGTTCTAATTCCGAATCATAGGGTATAAGATTTTCAGGCCTAAATTTACGCATACAATTTGAAATCAGTACTCAGTAATATAATTAACTAAAAATAAAAATAAAAATAAGTTGCAATTTAAGTAAAAATTTTCAAATAATCCTATTTGTCCGTTACTCTGATCGTAATTTTACTCACTCATTCCTCGGCAAGGGTGCCAAAAACTTGTCCGACTTTTTGTAAATCGACAAATACAAGAATTTGATGGCGCTACTAGAAGATTTGATTTCCAGCAACGACATCAAAAGACTTGATCGCGACTATACAGATGTGTCTATTTTGATCAAGATGTATAAATATAATATTCAATAATGTTAAAGTTGAATTTGTCAACGCAAGTATACGTATCACTCAAGTAATATAGGGCTCTAATGGAGTCCTAGATATCGATCCCATAGGGAGTAGTTTAGAATTAAGGACTAAGACCTTAGAAAAGCAATACTTTAATCACAACAACGACATTCAATTTGCTTATCTGTCACTAATAGGCAATTG
>NW_018165609.1:103284-107679 GCF_001263595.1 Phalaenopsis equestris | reverse complement strand
GCCGCCTGCTGGTGGGCGTCTAAAGCTTTTGTTCTGTAGTCTCGAAAAAAACTCGCCGCCGGCGGGGTTGAGGGCGTCATCGGCGACCTAGTTCAAATCTTCACATTTTGGTTCTTTTCGCTCCAAATTCGCTTCTTTTTGTATCTTTTTGCTTTAATGACCCTAATTCATCATTCGTGTAACAAAACATCTAAAATACCTTTCTTTAAAGTGCAATATCATTAAAAACAGTATAAAATAGGTATAAAAATCTCAACATATTTTCCTTTTGTCAACAAACTAGACAAAATAATAAAACAGGCCGATGCCGCTGGGTCGGCAACATATCCCAGAAAAGAAAAAGAGCGGCCTGACTCCGCATATACGTGCTTGATCCTAATTATATACATCAATATCAAATGCTGAATTAAAATATGAGGTAGGAGAATATGCTCTTGGTACCCTCCATGTCGTTCTCGCACCAAACGACTTAGAACCCGTGCCCGTATCTTATTTATACTATAGGATTCTCATAGGACTCTAAAAAGTACATTTTGAACTCACTTTTGGTTAAGGTCTAGTTTTCCTCTTTAGTAGCCTAGGGTCTAGCCATAGAACTTTCATGTTGACTATTCCTAGAAGACTAGAAAGGAACCCTCACCATTAGAAATTCTAAACTCTTCTTTGCTAAACTTGAAGTTCCACATATTGGTCCTAACCTCTAATACTTAATAGGTGGGGTCAATGTGGGGGAGCCCAAGGGGAATCCCCATAGGATTACTTGGCCTTAATGTTAAACCTCTGGTGGTGTGGTCTTGGTTGGTCTCACACATACACTTGCACATTATACTTCCACTCACAACCTTAAACCCAAACATATTTAACTTTGATCATTTAACCCATTAGGAGACTCATGTAGATGGTCCCCTAGACCCACTAGCCCGAGGCTAGGGTTTGGCTAAGATCAGTACATGGAGGACCCATAGTAGGGAATTTTATTTCCATGGCTTGTTCATTGCTTAAGTAGGGTGATTGGCACCCCAATTTTACCAAAATACCCAACTTAGCCTTTTGCCCCCAAATCTACCCAAATTACCAGACTACCCTTGAAACCTCAAAATTCCCAAAATTCCCAAAATACCCAATTTTTGTACAAAAATTATCTCAAACCATTTGAAACCACCCAAATTGTCCAAAACACCCTAAAAATTTCAAAATTACAAAAATACCCTTGATTTTGCCAAACTTACCAAAATACCCCTGGTGACTCAAATTGTCCCAAAACCTTCAAAATCATTTAAAATGTCCCCAAAATCACTTTGGACCACTCCATTGAGCTCAAATTATCCAATTTGACCTATTTTGACCAAAAGCCCCAATTTGCCTTTAAAGGTTCAATTACCCCAATTCACCTCCAATGTCCACTAATTTGATTCCAATATTCCCCAATTTAAATTCTAAATTAAAATTAATCATGTAAAAGCTTGATTGAAACTAAATCCAAGCCTAATTTCCACACATTTGAATCCAATTTCAACCCAAATAAAAAAGCCTCAATTTCACTCTAAGCCAAAATTTCACCAAATTAAACCCCTAAATCTATCTAACTGCTTCAATTTTGCATCATAAAATCTTTAAAACACTCCCTACATCAAATTGAACATTCAATTGGCCTTGGTCAAGCCTCAATTTCACTCAAAAATTAAATTGGATCAAAACCCCCAATTTTTCCTCAAACTGGCCATGTCCCCAAATTCCACCAAATCGAACTCCATAACTCTAAAATTTCCAATCAATTGATATCCAAAACTCTTCATTGAAATTATTAGGACCAAATTGAAACTTTAATTGGGCCATAGCCAAACTCTAGCCCAACTCAAATCTAAGTCTAACCCAACACCCCCAAAATTAATCATGAGCCAAATTCCTTCAAATTGAACCTCAAAATTAATTCAAAATCAATCTAAATCTTTTCTAAACTCCTTGTGACAATTATCTACACCATTTTGATCAATAAATTGAGTCCAATGTCATGACTAGCCCAACCTAAACCTAACTTCAAGCCAAACTGTCCATAATTGAACCCATGTACCAAAGTTGACCAAACCAAGCCAAATTGATCAAAACATAGCCACTACAACCACCATTTGGACTCTAGTGACCATGTTAGACCAACCTAGCCCACTCTATATGAACTATGAACCAATGGTCCCTTGATTTAAGGGATCTCATCCAATTTATGGCCTAAACCAAAATATCTTCGCCATCATCACTTGCCATTAGGGGTTAACCATCATTAGCCACCCTTTGGCCTTTCTGAGCCCAAAAATGACTTAACCTTGGCTAGCCACCACCTCAGCCACCAAAAATAGCCAACCTAAGGGAGTCTCAAGTGCAGAGTGTCCATTAAAGCTTTTCTTGCCTCCACCTCAGAAAGCCTTTGCACCCATTGCCAAGCCCCGAGCTCCACCAGGTAGCCATGGCTATAAATTAACCCCTTCATAACCAAAGGGGAGATTTTACAAAACTTAAGGGAAACTCTGCCAAAATCTCACGAGAGCTCCTCTAAACCTTCTTAAGTTCAATACCCCTACTCTCAACCACCAACAACCACCACTTAGGGCCAATTTCACCACAGAAATTTGCCTTAAAACCAGGACACTTTCTGTCACAGCCCCACAGTGCACCAAAATTCAAATTAACTTGCTCCTCACCATCTCCAGGGTGAGAGGAGTTGATCCCACATAAAAGCCCCATCACGGGAAGCCTCTAACCCAGCCCTAGACCAACACTTGAAATCTTCTTTGATCGAAATCATACCTAGACAATTCAACACACCCCAAAAGCTCATCTAAAGGTACTTTGGACTCCTCTGAAGCTTCTTCAACCATTTGATTGAGGTCACACCTCTCAGACAAAGGTATCGAGCTCTCACCCTAAACTGAGCTAAATTTGATCCTTCACACTTATATGCTGTATTTCATGCTCAATCAACCATATAGATAGGTTTGTCTTGAGTAGATGAAGGTGTAGAAACAAACCCTGAGTGATTTGGTTGAGTTTAGCTTGAGACCTTAAGGTTTTAGTGTGGACGGCTCACGGGTTAAGGAGATTGAGGACGATGAATGGATGGATGAATGGATGTCATCCATTTTTGCATGTATCAAATGGACACTCTAGATTGCACCAGATAGATGGATGGAACAGAACAGCGGGATGATACACCAAAAATATATGCATTTTTAGACCTATGTTTTATACTCATTTTTGATGATATTGCACTTTAATGTAAGATATTTTGATGTTTTCTTGCAGGTTGTTTATTTTTAGGACTTGAAGCAAAAAGAAAGCAAAAAAGATGGAATTTGGAGTCAAAATGACGTTTTTGAAGAAATACTCAGTGCCGATAGTGCCGACGGTGCAGACCAATATAACATATAGTAAATTTTACTCAGTGTTGACGACACCAGGATAGCGTTGACGACGCTAGGACAGTGCCAACAACACCAATGTTGGTTCAGCCACCGAATCTAGAAGATTCGATGTATTTGGACGCTTTTTGAAGAGATTTTGGAGGCACCTATTGGAGAATCGACTTGAGGCTCCATATAGAGCCAAAATTGATCAGAAAAGGGGGACTTTTGGACTCTAATCAAATCTTCTTAACTTCTCATTGCCACAATTCATTCTCTTACACACCATCTTCATCCACAAACCATTAAGAGTTCATTGTTCATATAATTTAGAGTTTTTGTAGTGAGATTAAGTGTGAATCTGATTAAGTGTGAATCTTTTTTGTAGTGAGATTAAGTGTGAATCTTTCTCTAAGAGTGTTGGAGAAGGGGAAAAATGAGAGATTTCTTCTTCTTGCATTTCCTAGGAAATGCTACAAGAGATTTTCTTTGAGAAAGAGTTTCAGATAAGTGTTGTTTGTTTAATAGTGTTGCATGAACTTTATTTTATATATGAAAATTTTGTTTTATTGTATCTTTCTCATGAAGTCTGAGTACTTCCCTCTATCTTCCCCCTGCTATGAGATATGGTGAAATGAAGAGATAAAATGCATGTGTCATAATTAAAATATAAAATAAATTGTGATGATTTTTCAACTTTGAACTTAATTTACTTTTCAGTCTGGCCAATTGATTTGTTAAAATATGCTGTGAAACATATGATCCAGGAAATGAAGTATGAGTTCTACAACATGAGAATTACATTTGATTCCATGAAGGAGAAATTCGTTCATGGAATTAAGTCAAATAAATAGGGAAATATACTTTGTTGGGAGTAGAATTGGAGAATTTTTAGGGTGACAGACTAAAATCTTCAATTCTATCTTATTGTTTAAAAAATAAAGAAAGAGTTAGCCTTCAGGTGAAGGGAAGTGGGAGCTATGGAGTGGGAGCCGGGCTCCTC
>NW_018165609.1:61910-103274 GCF_001263595.1 Phalaenopsis equestris | reverse complement strand
ACAGATTTAGGGACTAAACCTAGGATTAGCTAATGATTTTCTATAACACTGTATGAGGGTAGAGAATTAAAACTGCTCATATTTGACACAATACATATTATAAACATTTCTGTAAAATTTTCTGTTTTGCTAATAGTTAAGTAATTTAGTTGTGAATAAATTTGTGCATTTCTATAGTTAATTAAATGTTTATATCTTGTATTAATTTATTTAGATTAAATATTAATAAAAAAATAAATAAAATCAATTTCACTTTGTGTAAAAAACTCATGTTGGCTCTCTGTAAAAATTTAAAAATTATTTGACTAAGTTTGAGCACTAAAGTTGATTTTATGAGAGAAAATTGTATTTTTGTACAAAAATAGTTATATTAAATTAAAAACACTGAAAAATTATGAGAAGTGGGTTTTTGAGTTCCTTATGATTAGGGGCACTTAGGAAAAATAAAAAATATTTTGGAGAAAATACTTCAATTTTGAACTATATTTTAAATTAAAAGTAATTAAAACTAATTAAAAATTCCAAAAATACAAAAATATTTCAAAATGCACCTAACACTTTCCTGATCGTTTGGGACTCATTAAAATATTTTTCCCAATTTTTGTAAGTTAAAAATAAATTTTTAAAGGCCTAAAATGAATTTTTTTTAATTTCTCATTAAAAAAATTATAATAAGTAAATTAAAAACCATAAAAATATGAAATTTATTTCTCTATTCTTCAGAGTATAGACTCAAGGAGTCTTAAAAAACATATAAAATCAAATTTTTTTGTAATTAAAAAATATTTTTTATTGAATTAATTCACTAAAAATCAATAAATAGTTATAAAATTAAATTAAAATTTAATTTAAAAAATCATGAAATTTTGCCTAAGTGTTTCTCTGACCTAAGTAAAATTCTAATATTTTTCCCATAAATAAATAAACTTTATTTTGATTGTTTAAATAAATTAATATTGAAAATTCTGTTTTCTGAGTTAAAATAATTATTTAAATTAAATAAAAATTTGAAAACCCACATTTTCTCCTTTGTTGTTTTAAGTGCCCCATGGAGAGGGTACTTTAAAATTTTCAAACTCATTTGGATTATGCTTAATGAGAATATGAGATCAGTTTGGTTTCATATTTTAAAAATTTAAAATACTACTTTTTCCAAAAAAAATATATAAATTAAATTAAACATTTTTTAAGACGGGCATCGTGATATCCATTCCGGCGACCGACAATTTCTAATTTGGTGACCAACAATACATAGGAAAAGTTAAAAAAAAGGACTTGACCTGCGTGAAAATAAGTGTTGGTGGGGAAAGCTATGCAACACATATAATGAGTCGTGTTTTATAAGTGGGGGAGATAAATAACACTTGCAAACAAAAAAGTCAGAAATCATTACATGCTCCCCCATAGTGGTACCTGTGTGTGTGCTTATAAGTAGGTAAGACTCTCTATAGAAGAACACCCTAACACACTACTATTCATATGTAGCATGGAGACCCATTAAAAAGCACAAAAAAGATGATGCGTGGCTAGTGCAAGAATTAAAAACACATCACAACACAATAGAAAGAGCCGTCAAAAGGACTACCTAACATCCTAAACCCTAGCCTAGCATACCTTCAAACAAGAAAGTGTCCTAACTAGCTTTTAAGTGAAGGGGCAGTCTCCAGATGAAGTATGAATTTGGAAAAGAGGCCTTGCCGGCTCCGCCCTAAAGATCAAAGTGATCAAATCAGTGTCACCACCCAAGGTGGATTTTGAAAGTGGAGTTGGCCTTATATATGACCTAGTTTGCTACATGTATAATTTTAAAATTATGATTGTGTCAATCCCGATGACTTAACTCACATTGCTCATCAGAAAAAATCTGGCAAGCAATTCTCATTAAGGCATCACGACCGACACAAGAGCCATTCTCCTATCGACTTGGCTCGCTATCCATGCAAGTATGCAAATGAAAATGTAGACAATCATGTGATAGAAGTTTTGAGTATATCGTGGAGGTGATAACCTGACAGATGGATCTGATGTGGAGGCAGGGGCCCAAAAAGATGGGCAAACTGAGGAAGTAGGGGCCTGACAAGTGGGTATGTCGTGGAGGAAGTTATCTGAAGAATGAGCATACTGAGGAAATAAGGGCTTGATGAATGGGTGTACCGTAGAGGTAGTGACCCTCAAATGGGTGTATCGTAGAGGTAGGAGCCCTACAAATGGGTATGTCTTGGAGGCAGTGATCAGAAGAGGTGTAGCATAAGAAAATGCTAGTGATCATGCAAGAAAACAAATATAAGATTCAATGCGTCATTCAAGTAAGAAAACAAGCACATGTAAACAACAATGCAAAATGATGCAAAAAACATACAAGCATGCAAGTAATCGGTCGGCTGGGTCGTGGTGGTCCGTCGAACCAAAGTGGTCAGTCGACCAGGCCAAGCAGTCAATCGACGAGGCCGGGGTCGTCGGTCAAACCAAAGTACTCGGTCTGTGGGACCGGAGCGACCAATCAAACCAAAGTGCTATGCTGATCGGGTAGGGGCTGTTGTTTAAGGCAAAGTGAAATGTAAACTAGGTCAGGGCGATCGGTCAAAGTGGAGATGATGTTGACCGGGCCGGGGTGACCGGTTGAGGCAAATGTGGCATGCAATATGCTTCAAGCAGGATCGGTAACTCAATGCAAACAATCATGCCAATAGCAAACAAGGCTCACACTAACTCCCTCACCTAGGTACCTAAAGGTTTGGACACTTAAATAGGCGGCGTAGCTGCCTCTTGCTTTGGTGAGGTGTGTGGGGAGTTCCCCCCGGGGATTCCGAGGGGAAACTCTCCATGATGTTGTGAAATGAGCTAGCTACAAAGCTTTTTCTATTTCACAACTTCTAAGGACTTTGCAAAGTTAACTAGCTATAAAGCTTTTCTCATTTTGCAAACATTAACATCCCAACTTCTCCAAAGAAAGTTGGGGAAACCAAAACAAGGGAAGGAAGGGGCTCCAACCCGTAAGGTTTTTTGTCAGGGCTTACAACAAGAAGGAAACACCAAGCTCTCTGAATGTTGTTTGGCCAGGCACAAAAAATCCTTACTTAAATGTTCACTCTAGGAAAGCAAATGATTCATCATATAGGCACGTAACCGTGTTGGCTCACACTGGTAGTCGTACCTCGTGTGAGCGATCAATCCCACATGCCTAGCCAGACTAAACTCTAAGGCTAACTAGAAAAGAAAATGTCAGGGAGGATAATGTCACCACAGCAAAGGTTACAGACATCCAACAAAAATTAGGAAGAAGCTCTCCTTGAAAGAGAGGAAAGATGTCCACACTTTTACATACTACAATTTCGTTGCTATCCGTCGACAGTGAGGAAGCTTGCAACAGGAGGATCTCAGACCAAAAAGCCACGCCGTCTTCTAGAGGAAGCTAGCTGCAGGAGGTCTCTTGGACCAAGAAGCTACGTCACCGAGGTAAATTTGTCGGCGGGAGAGAAAGCAGACAAAAGAGGACTTCAAGTGCCTCTCTTGGGACTGTTGGGGTGAGGGAAAAAGGCCGCGATTAGGTGTGATAGACGGTGAGAGGTTGCTGACAAGGACAATCGATGTTTAACTTGGCGAGGCCGTAGAACATGCGAAATGAATTTTTGGTTAGGGCATGCTGAAGGTTTTCACGAATGGAGTTTCAGCGCTGAAGGAGAGTTCCAACATGGTTTTACTGACGTGAGATCGGGCTGAAAAATGGAGGAGCACCACGTTCCCTAAACCTAGAGAGGCAAGGCTACTGGTGTTGGGTAATGTGGAGACCCAATTCACTGTAATTTAATTAGCTTCCTAATTTAGAATCCTACCTACCGCTCACCTACACTTTCCACCTACTGCTCAACTACCTCCCACCTACCGCTCTCCTGGTTTTTATAAATAACCTCTTTTGGCTTAAAAGAGAAGTAAGGGCCAAGCCAAGTCCTCTTGAGAGATAAGATAAAGAGAGGAAGAGACAGAGAGAGAGAGAGGAAGTAAGAAAAGAAAAAAGAATTTTTCTTGTAAATATTGAGGCGCTCGACTATGTAATTCCTTAAAGAAATAAAATCCTCTGCAGCTCCGTGGACAAAGGCAAATTTGCCAAACCACATAAATATGTATGTCACTCTGGTGTTTTTTTCGTGTGCAATTTTTCTAGTTCCATTTTTCGCTTTATTATCGTTGTTTTTCACAACAACTAATATCATAGGTTTGTTTCAGATCTAAGGAAGAATGATGAGCCAAGACAAAGTGATGGCATCAGGGACTGAGAAGTTCACTGACACAGAATTTACTTACTAGAGGATGCAGATAGAGGACTACCTCTATGGAAAGAAACTTCATCTTTCGTTACTAGGAAAGTGATCAGAATAGATGGATGAGGCGGAATGAAATCTGTTGGATTGATAGGTTTTAAGTGTTATTCAATTAACTCTGTCGAGACTGGTTGACCAAAACTTCATCAAGGAGAGAACTACTACAGATCTCATGGCAGCTTTATCAGGTATGTATGAAAAACCATCGGCGATTAACAATGTGCATTTGATGAAAAAAATATTTAATTTGAAGATGAAGGAAGATGTGTCTGTTGCTCTACACCTAAATTATTTCAATACTATCTCAAATCAATTGTCGTCTGTTGAAATTGATTTTGATGATGAGATACATACGCTGATATTGTTGGCATTGTTACATACGCTGATATTGTTGGCTTCATTGTCAAATAACTGGGAAGCCATGAGGATGACAGTTAATAGTTCTACAGGAAAATCTAAACTGAAATATGATGATATTCGTGATTTTCTCTCTCTCTATGAGGAGGTACGCAGAAAAGATTCTTGTGATACCTCAGATTTGAGTTCAACACTGATTATTGATTGTAGAAGGAGATCACATGACAAGAACTCAAATAGAGGAAGATCAAAATCAAAGTATGGTCAGTAGGCAAACTGCTAAAATTGTGGCAAGGCTGATCACATAAAAAAGGAACTGCAAGTATCCCAAAAATAAGGGGAGTGATATTGCTAATGTTGTAACTGAAGAGATATAGAATGCACTATTACTGACAGTTCATAGTCTTGTTAACAACTGGATACTAGATTCAGGAGCTTCCTTCCATACATCTTCTCACCGGTAGCTGATGTGAAATTATGTTGAGGCGAATTTAGGAAGATACATATGGCTGATGGAAAATATTTGAGCATGGTGGGGATGAGAAACATTGATATTACACTCCCTAATAAGAGCAAATGGACTTTGCAAAATGTTAGACATGTTCCTGAATTGAAGAAAAACCTCATCACTATTGGGCAGCTCAATGAGGGTGGTCATTCGGTGGTGATCTTATATAGCACCTGGAAGGTTACCAAAGGAACATTAGTATTTGCTCGGTGTAAGAAAACTCACACACTATATATGACTATAGCTGTACTTAGGCGTGGACACATAAGTCAGACCTGCATTCTTCTGTCAGTTTCCTAAAAAGTGGTAGAGTGCCAAAGGCAGAAAAATCAAACCTTGTACAGACAAATGGTAGAGAACCACAGAACTATGAAGAAATCTTATAAGATGAGAATTTGAGCAAGCGGAAGCTGACCAAGAAGGAGGAGATGGATTCCCTATTAGGGAATCAGACTTGGGAGCTGGCAGATCTTCCATTAAGGAAGAAGACATTGCACAACAAGTGGGTGTACCGAGTAAAGATTGCACTTGGTGGTAGTAAGATGTACATGGCTGGACTTGTTGAAAAGTGCTTTCAGCAGGGGCAAGATATTGCTCATGTAATGGGAGATGTATGCATATACAAGAGTAACCCAGGAAAGAGCTTGGTGGTACAAGGCTATGTTGACGGTGATATGTCATTTGAGGCTGTTACTCGTGAGAATCTGAAGTTGTTCTCGACTTTAGCTGCTCTTTTGACATGAAGACATGGGCTTTGAGTTGTAGAGGTGAAAGATAAAAGGTTGGTACAACTAGTAGATGGTGCAACCAGTAGATGATGCAGTCAGTGTCCTAGTCTCCAAGTGAGAGAATCCCTGGGTAATGTAGAGACCCGGTCCATCACAATTTTTTTAGCTTCCTAATTAAGAATCACACCTATCTCTCACCTACTTCTCACCTACCACTTACCACCTACCACTCACCAACTTCTCATCTACCATTCTCCTAGTTTGTATAAATAACCTCTTTTGGCTTAAAGGATAAGTAAGGGCCAAGCCAAGTTCTCTTGAGATCTAAGAGAATGAGTGGAAGGAGAGAGAGAGAGAGAGAGAAAGGGAGAGAAGAAAAAAGAGATTTTTTTTTGTAAATGTTGAGGTGCTCAACTATGTAAATCCTTGAAGAAATAAAATCTTCTGCAGCTCCATGGATGTTGAAAAAATTGATAAACCACATAAATCTGTGTGTCGCTATGGTGTTTTTCTGAGTGCAGATTTTCTCGTTTCATTTTTTGCTTTATTTTTGTCATTTTTCACAACAACTTGGGCGTCAAATTGCAAGCTTGTAGGTTTGAGGAGACGATAGTCGGGTGTTCGCCAACGAGGAACACTGGCGCATGAGGAGAGTGAGGGTTTGGTGGTTTAACAAAGAAAGAGGCAGGTCGGTGTGCCCTAGGTCATGCGATCAGGAGAAAATTAGGGGATCACGCCGCAAAGGAAGAGCTTATCGGTTCCTAGAGTAGCCGGTGAGAGGCGGGCGGCGGTCTCAACGGGGGGGGGGGGTGAGGGGCGATATAAGGCAACGACTAGTGCTTGCAAGTAGGAGGATTCACAAATGGGGACATTTCTTTTTGTGAATCGAGAAAGGTCATCCATCATTGTGCCGGAGTTTAGGTTTTAAAAGGATTATTTTATATTATTTTAATGTTTAAACCTTCGATTCACACATTTTTTGCATATGTAGAGAACCTTGGCAACATGCGTGTCCTTCTCGGCAAAAATCAACGTTTCAGAAGCACTCATGGAATTAGTTTTTTCATATGGGGTCGTTCGAACAAATTTATCGACTACCAGATGATATACCTAAAATATATAGTGTTTGTAAAAACATTTATATATTTTTGAGATATTGCACTTTAATGGAAGGTATTTGTGTGTTTTTCTTTCAGGTACAGATAAAAAGTTGAAAAATGCTAAAAGGAGTGAAAAAGGATCAAAATTGGAGCAAAAATGTGAAATTTGTACACAAGTGTTTTGGCGCCTAAGTGCCAGATTTGGTGCTTAAGTGCCGGTGAAACAGAGAAGGCCGCGCCTAAGGACCAGAGGCCCCGCACTTAAGCTCCAGAGGCAGTTATTTGAGAGTTTTCTTCATCTGGATAAATTTTGAAGAGGCATTTGAGGCACCTATTGGCTAAAGCGGGTGGTTATTACCACTAGCAACGAAAATATGATTAAAAGACTTATGAAAGGAGGCATCCCTTGGAAAATACATCGAATTTGGACACAATTTGAAGAGTTTCCAAAGCACCTCTTGAGAAATTTATAAAAGAAGGAAGTTTATACATTTGAAGGGGTGCTTGAAAGTCCTGGAAAGGGGGCGTTCTGAGAAGAGTTACAGATAGTTTTGGAGAGGTTTTCAGGCACCGCACAAATTTACTTTATCCTTTATGTTTTTAATTTATTTTGAGAGTTTAGAGTGTTGTAAAAGAGAGGATATTTAAAGGAACTTCAAGAATTTGGTGGAGGATTTAATATAAGTTTTTATCTTTGTTTTTAAACTACTTTTGGTTTTAATCGATACTTCTTGTTGGTTTGACAATGATTTCTATTTTAAACTAAAGTGTGGTTTTGTTTTCTCCATGGATTCTGAGTAGTTTTCTTTATCTTTCTTCTTAAATGATAAGTAATTAAGTTTCAGATGGAAATTATGGAGAGTGTTGATCTTTAATGTTGGCAGAAGTTGTGATGATTTAAATCCATGCACTTCATTTACTTCTTGATCATTATGCACTTCATTTACTTCTTGATTTAGCCAATCTAGATTTTAAAATTTCTTGTGAACTACATTCTCATTCATACAATTTAGTTCATATGATTCTTTTTAATTCTTGATTTAGCCATATGGATTTAGTAAATTTAGTTCATATGGTTCTTTTTAATTCTTGATTTAGCCAATCCCGGGCTGGTATTGTCTCAATCAACAATTAAAAAGAATCATATGAGGTTGTATGAATGAGAATGTATTTCATATGGTTGAGTGCAAATAAATAGGGAAATATTCATTGATGGGTGTAGAGTTAGTGGACTTTAAAGTGACAGGTTAAAGCCCCCAACTTGGGTAATTGTTTTAGGTTTTGATACGAGATTTTAGCCCCCAGGTGGAGGAAATTGAGGGAACTCTAGAGTGAGAGTTGGTACTTCCCTGCCTAGCCGATCTTCAAAACTATTCAAACTTTAAATTAGCCAATGTTCTATATAACATCTCTAGTAAGGGTAAAGAATATTATTGCTCCTATTTGACACAACATAATTTGCATACTTCCACAACAGAATTCCTATACTCATTACTGAATCAAGAAAAGGAGAAATATATTTTCATAATATGTGCTTTTCTTTTACATAAACTCAAGTTATTTAGAAGTTGTTACTGTTTTGTCAAAATATCAAAAATACCAAAAATTTTTGAATTTTATTTAATGTCAAATTATTTATAGTTCAAGTAATTGTCTTCTTAGAATAGAAAGTTTGCTGTTCAATAGTGCACATTGCATAATTTCCCTATGGGTTCGATATTCATAGCTTAATCAAAAAGTCCTATATTACTTGATAACGATACATATACTTGTGTTGTATCCCAATATATATATATATATATAAATTAAAGAGTTAAATTCTTATTTTCTTCAGGATCAAGTTTTTGGTTCTGTTACAAAGTAAGGAAACATAAGTGAAAATTATAAATAAAGTCATTATTATACTGTTGCATATAAATAGTCGGGATTAAGTTTTTGGCGCCGTTGCCGAGGAAATTAAATAAGAAGATTGATTTAAAAGCAAATTTTCTATTTTTAAAAAGTCTTATTTAAACTTTTAAAAAGCTATAGGATTTTAATTGTTGTGTGTTTTATTTTTATTTGTTCTATTTTATGTTAGTGTATGCGTAATTCATGTTTTGAAAGACTAATGTCCTACGATTCCAAATTAGAAAGAACTGTTAAGAAAATCAGAAAAACCCAAAAAAATTAAAAGTCTTGAAAAATCTAAAAAAATTACAGAAATGACAAATCAAAACAATCAAAATGCTGAAATTCGTCAAGAATTTAGACCTTTACGAGAATATGCTAACCCAACGGTAGATGAACTTTATTGTAGTATTCAAAAACCTATTGTAGTAGTTAATTCATTTGAAATTAAACCTGCTATTATCTAAATTGTATCAAATAATCAGTTTGAGTGATCACCATTTGAAGATCCAAATTTACATCTTACCAATTATCTAGAATTGTGTGTTACATTTAAATATGATGGTGTATCCGATGATGTTGTATGACTTAGGTTATTTCCTTTCTCACTGAGGGATAAAGCTAAGAGGTGGTTGAATTTGTTAGCACCTGAATCTATCCAAAATTGGGGTGATTTAGCGCAAAAATTCCTTGCTAAATAATTTCCACCATAAAAAATTGTGAAGCTTAAAAATAATTTTACATCTTTTAATCAATTTGAAAGGGAATCTATTTATGATACATGGGAATGATTTAAAGAACTCTTAAGAAAGTGTCCACACCATGCAATACCAGATTAGTTAATAATTCAAACTTGTTATAATGGATTAGCTGGATCTCTTTGATCTATTATCGATGCTGCTGCTGGTGGTTCATTGATGTCAAAACCATTTCATGAAGCTTATGCTTTAATTGAAGAAATAGCTACCAATAATTTTAAATGACCTTCTGAGAGGGTAAATCCTAAGAAAGTAGCCAAAATTCATGAAACTAATGCATTTACCATGTTAGCAAATCAAGTTAATTTCAAGGAAGTTAGACCAATTCAGAATGAATTTTTATCAACCAATTTCCATGATTGAAGAGAATTCATTAGGCCAAATGGTATATTCTCAAGCATCCTTAAAAACTTTGAATGTCATAAATAAAAAGCAAAATAAACCATATTCAAATTATTATAACCCAGGTTGGAAGAACCATCCCAACTTTAACTAGAACAACAATTCGGGTGATAATAACAAGCAATGGGGGAACAACCAAGGAAACCCATTGGGAAACTGGAACAACCAAGGGAATAATAATTTTTGAAATAAATCTGAGAGACCAGAATAAAAAGCAGGTAAAGGCCGTTCAACTTGAAAGCGGAAGAGAGTTGGAAATTAGGGTTAAAAAAGAAACTGAAGTAGAGAGAGAAGAAATTGAAGAATCTAAAGAGGATGCTCCACTCAAAATTAATTTAGAAAAACCACTACCTCCATTTCCTCAAAGAATTCGTCAACAGAAGTTGGATAAGTAATTTTCAAAATTTATGGAGCTTTTTAAGAAGCTTACAATTAATATTCAATTTGCTGAAGCCTTAGAACAAATGTCAAGCTATGTAAAGTTTTATACCAAACCATCCCCGAAATAACGTCGACAAACAAGAAAATGAAGTTTGTAGATCATGAGACCGTTGCACTCAGTGAAGAGTGCAGTGCTATAATTCAGAAAAAAACTTCTTGAAAAGTTAAAGATCCAGCTAGCTTCAAAATTTCATGTGCAATAGAAGATAGATTTTATGCTAAATTTTTATGTGATTTAGGCGTAAGCATTAACCTTATGCCATTATCAATATTTAAGAGATTAGGATTAGGAGAAATATCCCCTACTAATGTAACTCTGCAGTTAGCAGATTATTCAATAACATATCCTAAGGGAGTTATAGAAGATATTTTACTAAAAGTGGATAAATTTATCTATCCTTTTGATTTTATTTTGTTAGATATGGATGAAGATAAGAAGATACCTATCATTTTAGGGAGACCCTTCCTAGCTATAGTAAGAGCAATGATAGATGTGCAGAAGGGGAAATTAATTATGCATGTCAATAATTAAACAATTACTTGTAAGATGATGATTGCTATATAATGGATGTTATAAGATATCCGAGTGAATGTCATTTCAAAATTTCTTATGAAAAAAAATCCGAAGTAAAATATTTGGAACACAAGCAAGAAGAGGAATTAGATCAATGTGAAGATTTTTTTAAGGAAGATTCAAACTATGTTCGAGAAAGTTTTGAAATTTTGGACATGATAGAAAAAGATAAATCATTTTGTCTATCAATAGAAAAACCTCCAGAACTTGAGTTGAAGTTACTTTCTGATCATTTAAAATATGCCTTTTTAGAAGATTCCTCTACTTTACCTATTATAGTTTTGTCAAAATTAACAATGGAAGAAGAAGAAAGGTTGATGAAAATTCTGAAAAATTTTAAGAAAACCTTTGGATGGACAATAACTGATATTAAAACTGATATTAATTATATTAAAGGAATCAGTCCTTCAATTTGTATGCATAGAATTCATTTGGAAGAGAACTATAAACCCAAGGCTGATCCTCAAAGGAGATTGAATCCTGTTATGAATTAAATAAAGAAATTTTAAAGTGATTAGATGCTAGAATCATCTACCCTATTTCAGCTAGTGCATGGGTTAGTCCAATTCATTGCGTTCCTAAGAAAGGAGGAGTAACGGTGACTGTGAACGAACATAATGAATTAATACCTACTAGAAAAGTTGCAGAGTGGCGAATATGTATTGATTATAGAAAATTAAATCTTGCTTCGAGGAAAGATCACTTTCCACTATCCTTTCTAGATCAAATGCTGGATATACTAGCTGGGCATAAATACTTTTATTTTTGGATGGATATACTGGTTATTACTAAATTCAAATAACTCCTGAGGATTAAGAGAAAATAACTTTTACCAGTCCTTATGGTACATTTGCTTTTAGAAGAATGCCATTTGGTTTATGTAATGTCCCTGCTACATTTCAAAGATGTATGATGTTTTGTGTTTTAATTAAAAAAGAAATTGAAGTATTTTGGATGATTTTTCAGTGTTTGGAACTTCATTTGACTCATGTCTAGAACATTTATCTAAAGTTCTTAAGCGCTGTGAAGAAACAAATTTAGTCCTTAATTGGAAAAAAATGCCAATTCATGATAGTAGGAGGAATTGTATTAGGACATAAAATATCAAAAAATGGTATGAAAGTAGATCTTGTTAAAATTCAAGTGTTGTTAAAATTCAAGTGATCATTCAAGTGATCGCTAATTTACCTTATCCAACAAACATAAGGAAAATTAGTAGTTTTTTTAGGACATGTTGGATTCTATAGGCGATATATTAAAGACTTTTCAAAGATTGTTAAGCCTTTATGCCATTTACTGGAGAAAGATGTAATTTTCAAATTTGATGAAGAGTGCCTAAAAGCTTTTGAGTTGTTACAAGAAAAATTAGTCACTACACCAATTATAGTTTCACCAGATTGGGGAAAACCTTTTGAACTGATGTGTGATGTTAGTGATTATGCTATTGGAGCTATTTTAGGACAAAGATATGATAAATTTTCAAAGCAATTTACTATGCTAGTAAAACTCTTAATGAAACCCAAATTAATTATACAACAACTGAAAAGGAGCTATTAGCAATAGCATATGCCTTTGATAAATTTATATCATTTTTAATTTGAACTCATTACGTAGTGCATACAGATCATTCTGCTATTAAGTACCTAATGAAAAAGAAGAATGCTAAACCAAGACTTATAAGATGGATTCTTCTTTTGTAAGAATTTGATTTTATAATAGTAGATCGGAAGGGGACTGAAAATCAAATTGATGATCATTTGTCCAGGCTTGAATTAGAAAAATCACTCTATTTTGAAAAATAAATTAATGAACATTTTCCAGATGAAAAGCTATTTCAAATTAATGAGTGGCGTGTTCCGTGGTATGCCAACATTGTGAACTTGTTATACCTTATGTTATGACATACCAACAGAAGAGGAAAGTTATTTCTGAAGATAAGAATTAATTTTGGGATGACCCATTTTTATATAAACAAGGAAAATATCTGATTATTCGAAGATAAGATGTGTACCTTTAGAAGAGTATCTGAAAATGTCATAATTCTGATTTTGGGGGACATTTTGGTGTTGATAAAACAGCATACAAAATTTTACAATATGGATTCTATTGGTCGACTATCTTTAGAGATGTTAATGTTTATATTAAAACTTGTGATAGATGTCAACGAGTACGCAATATTTCTAGAAGAAATGAGATGCCCCTCAATTATATGATAGAAGTTGAAATATTGGATGTTTGGGGATTAGATTTCATGTGACCATTTATACCATCTTTTGGTAGTTTATCTATACTGTTAGCAGTGGACTATGTATCCAAATGGATAGAAGTTGTTGCTTTACCTTGATGTGTTGCTTGTCAGACAAGTGGTTTGGCTGAATTATCCAATCGAGAAATTAAAAGAATTATGGAAAAATCTGTAAATCTAACAAAAATGGATTGGTCAGTCAAAGTTGACTATGCTTTGTGTGCTTATAGGACTGCATACAGAACTCCTATAGGAATGTCCCTATATAGGCTAATACTTGGGAAAGCTTGTCACTTACCAGTTGAAATTGAACATAAAGCATATTGGGTGATTAAAGAGTTCAATTATAATTTGAAAGATGCTGGTGGAAAAAAGATTATTGCAATTAAATGAGCTTGAAGAGATAAGGAATGAATCTTATGAGAGTGCTAAGATTTATAAAGAAAAGATGAAGATTTAGCATGATCAAAGGAGTCTTACTAAAAATTTTGAGCCAGGAAAACAAGTTTTGCTATATAATGCAAGGTTAAGATTATTTCCTGGCAAACTTAAGTCTAGGTGGGTGGGCCCATTTGTTGTGATGAAAGTTTATCTTTATGGAGCTGTGCATATTAAAGATCCTAAAACTGATAAAATATTTAAAGTGAATGATCATAGAATGAAACCTTATTTTATAGGGGATCAATGTAAATTTAATGATGGAATGAGGTTGAGTCAACCAGAATAAGCACTGGTTACGTCGGGCTGATGACGTAAAACCAAGCGCTTTGTGGGAGGCAACCCAAAGTTATCCGTATGTTTTTGCTTTAATTGTTGTTTGTGTGTGATTAACCAAATTTGAGGTAGTATTTTTGAGACTATTATGTGTTAGTAATGATTTTAAGACTTTATTCAGTGACATAGACATGTTAAAATGAGAATTTGGATGGTAAGTTGACTGGTGCAAAATCGAGCACTGTCGCTTAAGCGCCAATATTTAGGGGCTTAAGCGCGGCAGTTAAAAACCATGTGCAAAATTTGGATTCTAGAAGATTTAACCACCAATTGGTTTGTAGAAATGTGCCAAGGCAGTTCTAAGACGTGCCTAGAAGTTATTAAAAGGATTTAGGCCTTGTGAAGAAATTTCACCACAGATCATTTTTAGCCCTAAAATTATAAGAGAGAGAGAGAGAGAGATTTTGATAAGATGTCTTCATGGGAGATGGCTTTGAAGAGGAAAGAAGAGACCATGAGGAAGAAATTCATTAGTCAAAGTGCACAAGAAATGTATAATGATTTCTTAGCCATTAATATTGTAGGAATATCGAAAAAGATCAACAAAATTGAGATTATCGTAACTTTACTGGAGAGCAAGCTAATTTAGATTCATGCACATCTTCAGCATATTGGATGGCAATTGAAAATGCAATTCAACCATACTAGTTATATATAAAGGAAGCGGATAAGGAGATGTATCTTAAACAATAATGGATTGAAGAAGATAGTATCAGAGCTCGTCACCACTGTCTGCTTTATCAACTTTATATTCCGATTGCCCCATGAGAGACTAATGAAAGACCGGAGTTTCTCCCATCAAATGAAGGGTGGAATTAAGTTCTGTGTTATAGTTTGTTTGTTAGGAGTCATTGTGTTTATGTGTTAGTGTTTAATTTTAGTGTTTATGACTTTTATGTTTTAATTGTTTAAGTTTGTTAAGTGTTTGAATTTAGAGAATTTTCTCATCCGAGACTATTTTGAGTTAGAATTAAGTGTTTATGTACTTGTAATAGTTTGTGAATGAATGTTATGTTTGTTTTTGTGAAAATTAGTGTTATTTTTATCTTGAATTGAATTGAGTTATGTGGGAGAATTTTCAGAGAGAGGAGATTTGTAGGAGATGAAAATAGTAAATTAAGTGTTATAAGACCATTTAAGGGTGGTTTACTTAGACTAATAGTGCATTTTACTTAAATTTAAAAAATCTCAAAAATTCTGCACTGGCACCTAAGCACCACATTCTCGAGCTTAAGCATGATGTAACCCGAGAGGTAGGTGCCTAAACGCCACTTACCCGCGCTTAAGCGCCAGTTCACGAAAATCGTTCGCGAACGGTTAAAAGTGAAAATTAAACCCAAAAATTGCCATTTTCACCATCGCTGACCTCTTTTCACCATCGCTGTCATCTTTTTCCTCTCGAGTTCGGGATTTGAAGAGCCAGGGAAAGCCATTAAGTGGAGATTTCTTGGTGGAATTGAGCAAAATTTACTAGATTCTAATTTTTTAAGATAAGAGTTTTACTTATATGTTAAAATTTTGGATTTTCATCGTGTATTTTGAGTACATTTGGAACAACCCGATGTTGACCTCACTTTTAGTTGAGGTTTAGTTTTCCCTCTTTAGTAGCCTAGGGTCTAGCTATAGGACTTTCCTATTGTCTATTCCTAGAAACTAGAAAAGGAACCCTCACCATTAGAAACTCCAAACTCCTCTTTGCTCAACTTGAAGTTCCACATATTGGTCCTAACCTCTAGCACTTAGTAGGTGGGGTCAGTATGGAGGATCTCAAGGAGAATCCTCATATGAGTGTTTGACCTTAAAGTTGACCCCGGGTGTTGTTCTGGAGCTAGTTCACTCACTTCACTCACTATCACCTATATCCACTCACAACCCTGAGACCCAAACTTGTTAACTTTGATCCATCGATCATTTGGGAAACTCATGTAGATGGATGGTCCCCTAAACCCACTGGCCCTAGGCTAGGGTTTAGCTAAGACCACTACATAGAGGACCCAAATAGGAATTTCATTGGTCCATAGCTCATATATCGTAGGGTGGTTGGCACCCTAATTCTACCAAAAACAACAATTTGGCCTTCTGCCCTTAAATCCACCAAAATTACCTAAATGCCCTTGAAACCTTAAATCCACAAAAATTACCTAAATGCCCTTGAAACCCTAAATTTGGTCAAAATCCTCAAATTCACCCAAAATACCCAATTTTTTTCAAAAATCATTTCGAACCATTTCAAAATACCCAAATTGCCCAAATCCACCCAAAAATTCCAAAATTACCAAAATACCCCTAAATTTGCCAAAATTACAAAAATACCATTGGCACCCCAAACTTTCCCAAAACATCTAAAATCACTTCAATTATCTCTAAAACCAATTTAGACCCTCCAATTGAACACAATTTGGCCTATTTGATCATTTTGACCAGAACCCCCAACTTGCCTTTAAAGGCCCAATTTCCTCAAATTCACCTCAAATGTTCATCAATTTGGCCCCAATCCCCCTTAATTTCAATTTTAAACTTAAATTAACCTTTGATATGACCAATATAAACCAAATCCAAGTCTAATTAGCCGATGCTTTGTGCTCAATTTTGATCTAAGTCAAACCCTTAATTTTGGTCCAATGACCTAATCTTACCTAATTGAACCCCATAGCCTAATCAATTTGCCCCAATTTGAATTCTAAACTCTTCATAACAATAATACACACCAAATTGGACCTTCAATTGGCCTTCGTAAAGCCTCAATTTCATTTTTATGTTGACCTAATTCCAAAAATCTCCAAATTTGCCCCAAATTGGCCGTACCTCCAAATTCCACCAAATTGATTGCCCTAACCCCAAAATTGGCATCCAATTGATGTTGTCCAATTGATGTTGAAAACTCTATTGATGTTGAAAACTCTTCATGACTTTCCTATAGACCATTCTCAACCATAAATTTGGACTTATCCCAACCTTAGCCCAATCTATACCCAAGTCTAGCCCAACTTGCCCAAATGACCATGATCCCAAAATCCTTCAAATTGAGCTTCCAATTGAACTCAAAATCATTTCAATCATTCACCAAAAATCTTCATGAAAATCATTTACAAAATGCTGATTAATTAATTGGGCTCATAGTCATGGTTAGCTTAACCCAAACACAAATTTTAGCCATTTGGACCCAAATTGGACCCATGCACTAAAATTGACTTAGCCATGCCTAAGCCACCAAGTTGATGACACCACAACCACCAAGTGCACCCTATGGAATAGGATAGACCCACATAAACTAGACAGAATGAGCTATGGACCAATGGTCCCTTGATTTAAGGGATTTCACCCCATATTTAGCCTAAACTCAAATATCTTGGCCATCATCACTTACCCTTAAGGGTTAACCATCATTAAGGTTAACCAGACCTCCCTGAGCCAAGAAGTGACTGAACCCTGACCAACCACTTCCTCAGTCGCCGGAAACAACTAGCCTAAGGGAGTCCCAAGTGGCAAAAACCCAAAATTAAACCTCCCTGACTTGGCTCACTCCCATTGGCCATTAGAGCTTTTCTTCCCTCCACCTCAACAAGCTTTAGCACCCAAATACAAGCCTCCACCTCAACAAGCTTTAGCACCCAAATCCAAGCTTTGAGCTCCACCAGAAGACCATGAATTTAAATGGAGCTCTCCATGGACAAAGAGAAGAGTGCTTGGAACCTTAAGGAAAATTTCCCAAAATCTCACCAGAGCTTCTCCAAACCATCCCAAGTGTAAGCCCCTTGCTCTCAGCCACTGGTAGCCACCCCACTGAGCAAATTTCTTCACTGAAATTTGCCCTAAAACCAGGATAGTTCTATCCACACCTCCACAATAAACCAAAATCCAATTAATTGCGCACAAACCATCCCCACGGTGAAAGAAGCTGATTCCCCACAAAAGCCCCCTCTGAAATAGTCCCTAGCATAAACTTTGATCAACACCTGAAATCGAGCTTGATCGAATTCATACCTAAATAATTCACCAAGGCTTCAGACTTCATCCAATGGTTCGTTGGGTCCAATCGAAGTTACCACAATCATCTGATTGAGGCCTCCCCTCTCAGACAAAGGTATTGAACTCCAACCCGAAACTGAGCTTGTTTCGACTCTCCATAAGTATTTACTATATTTCATATCAAATAAACCATATATATGTGTTCTTATTGAGCAGATGAAGGTTTAGAAACAAACCCTATGCAATTTGGTTGAGTCTAGCTCGAGATCTTAAGGTTTTAGTGTGAACGGCTCATGGATTAGGTCACTTAACGGAGAGTCGTTCGATCATGTGTGTATCCAATGGACTGAGGAGATCAAGCATGACAGACTCTCGGAGCATAAAGCGCGGTCTGTGTGGAGGCTATGTGGCTGGCAACGTCAAATGGCTGAGCAACGCGTGGAGCCTTCGGAGTGGACGAGGATGAGTTGGCGCCACATGGATAAGAAGAAAAAGGATAAGAAAAAAAAATAGGGATTTTTGAATTATTTTAAATGCTTCTGAATTATTTTAAATGCCTAAATTTCAAAAATCCATATCTTTCTTTAGAGAAATCATAAAAATAAAAGGAAAATATCCTCTTGCTCATTGAACATAGGAGAATAATGTGGACAAAATAAGAATTATTTTCTCACTTCTTGATTTTTAATTAATTAAGTGCCCTCTATCGTATTTTAATTTATGACTTAAAACATTTCACCATGACTTGAAATTATTAGGTTTATTTCCCATCATAGTGGAGTTGTTCTTTGATTTTTCCAAAGTTAGAGGGCATCTCTATGCTTCTAGCCCTAGTTTTCAAGCCAAATTGGTCATTTTGGCTTATTTTAAATGTATAAGTCAAAATATCAATTGGAAAATTATGAGAATAATTTTAGAAGGTTTCCTGTTGTTAAAGAAGTCCAGAAAAAATATCATAATGTTTTGAGTCACCTTGTGAATTTCTACATTTAATTAAATGTGAATATCTTGTGTTAATTTTTGTAAATTATATACTTATTAAAAATTGACAAAATTAGTCCCACATTGTTCATAAAAATCATATCTACCAACTGTAAAAATCATATCTACCAACTCATATCTACCAACTGTAAAAATCTCAAACTTATTTGACTTGGTTTAAGCATTAAAGTTGATTTTCTAAGAAACATCATATTTTTGTACAAAAAAAATAATTATATCAAATTAAACACACTTGAGAAAATTATGAAAAGTAATTTTCTGAGTTCTTTGTGATCAGAAGCACTTAGGAAAAATAAAAAATATTTTTGATAAAATACTTGATTTTTGAGCCATATTTTGGATTTAAAATAGTTAAGAATAACTAAAAATTCCAAAAAATATTAAAAAATTTGAAAGTGCGCCTAATTGTTTTCTGATCATTTTGGACTCGATAAAATATTTTTCCTAATTTTTCTAAGTTAAAAATATAATTTAAAAGCTTAAAAATGAATTTTCCTTTTTCTCGCATTAAAATAATTATATTAAATAAATTAAAAATCACAAAAATATAAGATTTGATTCTCTATGTTTTTTGAATTTAGAGAAGTCTATTAAAAATATAAAAATGATTTTTGTAATTAAAATATCATTTTCTATTTAATTTAATCGTTGAAATTGATTAAAAATTAAATAATGATAATAAAAAATTGATTCAAAAAATCTTGAAATCTTGCCTAAGCATTTCTCTAACCTTAGGGAACCTCTAATAATTTTTCCAAAAATATAAATTTTATCTTGGTTAATTAAATAAATTAACCATTGAAAATCCTATTTTTTAAATTTAAATAATTATCTAAATTAAATTAAATTTCTGAGAGGTCCACATATTCTCCTCTTACATTATAATTACTGAATGGACATGAAACTCTAAATCCTCAAAGTTATTTGAGTTATATTTAATGAGTTATGAGGTAAAGTGCCCCAAGGGCGAAGTGGTAATTTTAGATTTTGGTGCCTTAAACAAAATTTAGGATTAACCAAAGGAAAAATGAGTAATTTTGATCTTAATGAACATGTTTGGATGATTGAAATACAATGGGGTTAAGAGGTAGAAACTCACTCACCACCCTTGCACAACATCAACAAGATCATAATTCTCTCAACCCTCTTGACCTGGAAGTCAATTGAGATAAGACGATTCTTAAGTGAGGGGCTTAAGCTAGAAAGATGATAGTTTATTTTTCTCAAGCCCAAAGTTGATGATGGTTTGGCCATTTGATATGAATACATATCACTTAAATCAAAATTTTGATAATCACCATTTCACATATTATGATTTTTAAAGGCTTAGTAGTGACCTAAGATCGATGTATAAACTCAATTGATTGGATTTAGAAGACAACATAATTGGTGACTAACATCTTTAAACACTACAAGCCTGACCTTAATTATGGGCAGCACAATCTTAAATAACCTAGACTTGTCTTAGGAGCACCCACACACATAACTCTTAAATAAACAATCAATTGATTAATCGAGTACCCTATCTTCAGGATAATTAAATTGTTCAATTTCATTGAGCAACGGGGTAGTCACACTCTAGCCTTAGATGATTAATGAAAAAATATGATAAGTCAAAAATGAACTCATAATATTTTAAGAGATCTTCAAAGTGATCCAAGGACATGCCTCAAGCATTTTGAAATCTATTAGACTTTCTTAAGGGAGAGTTGAAAGGGAGAATTGGACTTGTTGTATTTTTGTCCTAAAATCATCTACTAGGATCTTTTGAGATTCAATAAAATCACAACCTGGGGTTTGATGGCTAAACCTTCATCTACTCTTGCAATTTAAACTTTCCTGCAATATTATCTACATATCTTGCAAGTATTGACCTTTCAGGTGATGGAACGAGAAGACTCGCCAGGTATGCTTTTACAATTTGTAGTACCGTCTTTTCTTATATTTTCTGCACTGTACTTTTATGCTTATAAAACTTGCATGTTAAACAACGATGTCACCCTGCATGAAAACCAAAATTGCTAGCATAGCCACAAAACCAAAACCAAAACCAAAACTAAAATCAAACAAGATAAAATTCACCGCGACAATATTTAAAATATAAGACAACTCAAAATTTAATCACAAACATCACAACAAAATAACAACTATAACTAAATTAAGACATCTCTATCGGATGATCGGGAATCTTTCGGAGGAGGTAACCTACGATTGCTAACGAGGCTTCCCACGGTTTAAATGAATGTATAAAATTCATTAAGTTGAGTTTAGTAATTTCATTTGGACTAAGTGAATCTGATAGAAAATAGTGACACCAGAACGAGGGAATCGTAGGATCCTAACTGGTGCCGCTCTAATCAACTTTAATATGCCCCATAATATTTAAAGAACCATAACTATAGGGACATTTGATTTGAAATCATAAATTGATACATTAGAAAACTTAAACTCATCACAATAAGGCGTTTGGAGCTAGCACTGTAGGCAGCATGACCATCTTCAACATTAAGAGGATCTATAACATCACATATTTCCTTAGAATTAAACAGCAAGCTATAGAATTTTGAGGTTGTCTGCGTAGTGCAACATAAATCCTTAACTCATATTTAGGATTTTGTACAACCCTGTTGTACAATAAAAGCACTAACTCGTCTTAAGATTCTAAGGTTGTCGTCCATCACGACCTAAATTTTCACATCTTCCAGGCTATTTGTGTGATCATATCACGCGAGTGTAAGCCCTAATAAATAAAATTGACAGGATGAAACATTCAAATAAATTCTCCTCTAAATTAAAGCCAAACCACAAGATAGTTTATGAAGTCACTGAGGTTCTCCTCCATATCTATGACATCCCTAGTTCTTCCTCGTTTGGACGCTACAACAAAATGCTCTAAATTTGAACCATTTCCCTTTCACACCTCTATGCCCGATTTCGTTGAAAAGTCCTATCCTTTTGAACTTCTTGAAGATAACATTTCCTGATTTTTATTGAGAGTTTTTTTAGATGATTTCGATTATGTAAGATGTAATTAACAATAGGGGCTTGCTTTTATAGGAAGCTTTTCCAAACCCAACTTAATATAAACCCTATTTAATTCTTCATATTAAATAGGGTAACTTGTTGGAAAATAAAATTATTTTGTAGACCAAACAGATGTTATACATTTCTTAGTTTATTTGATCAAGCCTCATTCTCTAGTCTTGTGTTTATCCTTCGGAATAGATACAGGGTTTGAGGTATAGTTCTCTTTCATTTAAACTATAAAAAATATATGGGGTTGGTTTGATTTCATATTTTTATAAACTATATATATATATATATATATAAATATTTGATTCAGAGTCAAGTTTTAGGTTCCGTTGTAAAGAAAGAAAAATAAATAAAGAAAATTGAGAATATAACCACATACTTCGTAGTACTGTCATAAAATTTGGGATCAACACCCCAAGAATTTCATCATCCTCGAGGACCTCAGTTGGCTTAAGGTCAAAGGAATGAAACTATATCCAATGACTATAAGTTGGAGCTCCACGAGGTGGGACTTACACCTGCCTTGGATGCTTCAAGAAAGAAAGAGGGGTGCAGGTTCAACAACAAACCTGGAAGTGCTTTGAATAAGAGGACTTACACCTTGTCTTGGTCGAGGCACCTCCTAACAACCTAGGCATACTAGACAACCTCATATATAGAAAAAAGGTATGTTGGGTCAGTCAGATTGAAGAAGCACGGGGGCTTCTACTTTAAACATGCAGATATGAATACAATTATCTAGAGTGGTCTTTAATAATTGTGAAGCCCTATTAATATGACATAGGTTACGACCATGCTAAGTAACTCGTTTTAAAACCGACCCAAAGGCCATGCAGGAAAGTAAAAGCAAGTTTTGAAAATCTTGAGTATTTAAATCCAAAATTTTAATTTATCTTGAATTTTTTTTTTATGATTTTATAAGTAGAAATAAATAATTTTAAGGCCCTTAATGAGCCTAGATTATATTTTTAGTCGAATCCGATATGCACCAAAAGAAACAATGAAAAGCAATCCAGACATGCAGGCATGCAAATGATGACAAAACAAGCCAAATAAAATAGTAAAACATGCTGGTACCACTAAGTCAACAACATATCCTTAAAAAAAAGAACAGCCATACTCTGCTTATACATGCCCAGTACTAATTCTATACATCAACAATAAAAACATAATTAAGATACGGGGCACGAGCATCTGCACCATGTACCCTCCATGTGGTTCTCGCACCAAACACCTCAAAACCCTTGCCCGTATCTTATTTCTACTATATGACTCTCCTAAGACTCTAAAAAGTACACAGGAAAAGTAAAAAATAAAGGACTTGACCTGCATGAAAATAAGTGGTAGTAAGGAAAGCAATGCAACCCATATAATGAGCCATGTCTTATAAGTGGAGGAGCTAAATAGAACCTATAAGCAAAAAAGTCATAATCATTACATGCTCCCTCGAAGAAATACCTGTGAATGTGTGCATATAAGTAGGCATGAATCCCTGCAAAAGAACGCCCTAACAAATTACTATGCATAGGCACACCAAAAAGCACAAAAAAAGGTGACGCTTGGCTAGCGCAGTAACAAAAAAACTCATCACAGAACAATAGTTGGAGGCACAAAAAAGAACTAACTAGCATCCTAAATCTTAGCCTAGCACACCATCTAATGAGAAAATGTCCTAACTAGCATCTAAATGAAGGGTCAGTCTCCGGGTAAAGTATGACTTTGACGGGGTCGCCTTGCCGACCTCCCTCTAAAGATTTAAGGGATCTAAAGGGTGTCACCCAAGGTGGATTTTGAAAGCGGAGCTGGTCGTATATATGTCTTAGTTCGCTACATGTGTAATTTTAAAATTATGATGGATGAAGTAATATAAATTATATATATATATATATCATGGTGGTAATTTCTACTCTTGCTCTGCTAGGGTTTGGGGAACCATGGATTCTTGGTTTCTTCCTTGGGTATTAAGTTGCAAGATGCTTTTCCTTTGGTGCTGGTTGATTTCGTGGTTCTTTGCTTGGTGTTCTTCACACTTTTGTTTCTTCCTAGGTTTTCATTTTTTGACTTTGTTCTCTATGGTTATTGTTCCATTGGTGGTGCGAGTCTTCCCCTCTGCATTGCTTTTCACCTTTTTATTATTGGCTCTGTTGGCTTTGACCTTTTGCTTTTTTTTTCACTTTATCCATGGATTTAGCGGCTACTAACCCCAACTTTGTGGGGAAAGGTTCCTATGTGGATGCTCTTGGTTGGGATGATGGTTCAAGCCATCGGGATAAGCTTGTATTTCCTCAACTTTACCATGAAGTCATTGCAGGGAGAACTGAATGTAGCATCGTCAATAAAGGAACTAGGAAGGAAAGATCTTCTGCCTTGTTCTTTTCTAAAGATGAAATGGTCTCTCTAATGGATAGTCACAAATTTACCTTGGTGGGAAAACTTCAACTTGGGCATTCCCAGATGGAAGTCATCAGAAGGGCTTTCGATGATTTCAGATTAGTGGGCAACTGGAAGGTTAGTCTTTTTAATGGTATGCACGTCATGATTTATTTATCAATTGAAGAGGACTATGCTCAAATTTTTCTCAAAAAAACACATTTCCATAGGGTATGTTCAAATGAAAATTCTTAAATGTTTTATGGACTTTGATCCTATTAAAGAACCCCCCATCATTCATATTTGGTTTAAACTCCTAAAGCTGACATTACCTTTCTTCAATCGTAAAATTATGTATTATATTGGGAATCAGCATGGTAGACCTTTTAAATTGGAAATTTTCAATATTAACCTTACTAGACCTTCTCTTGCAAGAATTTTGGTAGAAAGGGACATCACTCAACCTGACATAGATCGTATTTGGCTTGGTACAAAACATAATGGCTATTGACAATCCATTGTCATGAAACAAAGGCCATTCTATTGCTACCATTGCAGAATGTTTGCTCACTCCAATGAGAAATATTATAGATTACATCTTGATCATAGAACTGCTAAAGAAGGTTCAGGTAACAATGATGGCCTATCTAATGTCTCTATAGTTAACAGGGATGCCCAACAGCTTGCTGAAACTATTCCTGATTTAATTCCTTCTGCTTTGCCACCTTTGATTCCCCTTACAGAGGTCTTTGGTGTGCCCCTTAATGAGCTTAAAAATTTTGGTGACTCTCAATCTGATCCTATTTTCCCCTAAATTTTGGTTAACTCTCCTCTCTCATCCCCTTTGATTGAAAACTTGCATCCCTTAGAGGATGTTGCAATTCATTTGATGGTTGAATCATTGGAGGAGGAGTGGCAGGTAGAAAGGTATAAAAGGAAAAACAAATCTTCTATACATAATCTTCCCTCTGGTGAACCTGATTTGCTTTTGAAGGGGGATTCCTCCTAACCTGCTATAGGTGAAAGCATCTCTCCCTCTAGAACATCAAAGGAACCTTCAACATACCAAGAAGAAGAAAAGAGGGCTGCATGAACTAAAAGGCTACAAGATGATTGTATTTTTTCTCCTGTCGGTAGTTCTCTTAATCAAGTTCTAGATTCCCTTTCCTGTACTTGGGGGAAAGGTAGAATCTAGCAACCATGAATAACTTTCTATGTTGGAATGTGAGGGGGATTGGTCACTGGTCACCCTCAATCCCTTCATAAACTCCTTCATTTGATCAGGGTACATAAGCTTCAGTGTTTTTCTCTCTTAGAGCTTATGATATTAAAAAATATTCATTCTATTACAAAAAAAAATCACGGGTTTCAAACTTTTGTTAATATTAGCCAGAAGATATGATTTTTTCCTAAGAAAGAAGTCATTTGGTCTATTTTGATAGATAATCCACATTTTGTCCATTTATAGGTGCAAATTGGGGATTTGTTTGTTTTGCTATCATTGTATATGCTGGTAGCACTTCTGCTTTTCAATAGGACCTCTGGGATCAACTCATTTCAATTGGTAGCTCCTTGACTGGTAATGGGATTGTGGGTGGCAACTTTAACTGTGTTGCTTCACCTACTGAAAAATCTGGAGGTAGGTCAGTCATCATCTATAGAATCACCCAATTCAATGACTCAATTCAAGAAGCTGGGCTACAGGACCTTGGTTTCCAAGGCCCTAAATTCATTTGGAGAAGAGGCAAACTTTGGGAAAGATTGGATCATTTCTTTGCCAATGATCAATGGTTAGAAAATCTATTACATACTTCTATCACATCCCTATCGATGGACGGGTTAGATCACAGACCTTTATTAATTTCTATTAAAAATCCTCTTCATCAGGCTACTACCTCTTTTAGATTTATGAATGTGTGGACCTCACATCCTAATTTTATGGGGGTGGTCTCTAGAAACTGGAATGCTATTGCTAATACAAATTCCTGGTTAAAGTTGTGGAGTTCATAGAAAAATATTGGGTATCAATTGAAAAAATGGAATTGGTTACATTTTGGAGATATTTTCAAAAAGTTTCAAATTGCTAAAAATGAAGTGAATAATTTGGAGAAAGATTTTGAAGCTGGTTTGATTCAAGAACAATCCCTTTATATGGCTAATGTACAATCACTTTCAGCCATTGTCAATCAAGAACTTTTTTTGAAACATAAAGTTGCTCTGTGTAGATTTGTGGAGGAGGATAGAAACACTAAGTATTATCATGTTTGCATCAATTACATGAGGAGATGCAATACTATTTTTAAAATCTAGAATTCTGAGGGAAAGTGGCTTCATGATACTTCTGAAATTGTTGAAGTTGCAGTAAACTATTTTCAGACCCTTCTTACATATCCCAATACTCCCAGATCACCAGTTTTGCATAATCTTTTCAGTAAAGAGTATGTTTACATTAATGAACTTCATCTTACTTATATCCCAGAGGAACCTAAAATTTGGCAAGCAATCAATTCCATTGGCTTCAATAAAACTTCTAGACCGGATGAATTTACATCAGAATTCTATAAGAAGACTTGTTCCTTAACAAAGCATGATGTAGTACCTGTGATTCAAGACTTCTTTAGAGGTGTAGATCCTCCTACTTATTTCATTTCTTCTGCTACGGTTTCAATCCCAAAGAAAATTAATAGATATAATTGGGAAGGTTATAGACCTATCAGTTTGACTAATGTTTTAAGCAAGGTCATTAGTAAGATTATAATGTAAAGACTCCAACCACATCTTCCACTCTTGATCAGTAAGAATCAATCAACTTTTGTACAAGGGAGAAACATTGCTGATAATGTTTTACTTTCTCGAAAACTTCTCTTGGATTTGAACAAAAAGTGTAGAGGGGAAAATGTAATCTTTAAATTGGATTTGAAGAAGGCCTGTGATGCAATTATATGAGATTTCATTGCTGAAGTTCTGCAGTCCAGGGGCTTTTCTGAGTAGTTCATCAATTTGACCATGAGATGGCTTAACAATAAAATGAATTATGTGCTCATCAATGGTCAGCCTTATGGCTTCTTCAAAGCTACCAGGGGGTAAACAAGGGGACCCTCTGTCCCTTACCTTATTCATACTTGCATTTTACTATTTTTCCAGGATGCTAAATTCTAATTTGCTAAATCTCCTCATATGTAGTTCAACCATAGGTCCAACTTATTCATCTCCCATCTAGCATTTGTTGATGATGTGATTATCTTTTCTAAAGCTACTAAATCTGTTGTCAAACTTCTTTCTAAGTGTTTTCAGGACTTTCAAGACATTTATGGGTTCTCCTTCAATAATCAGGAATGCTAAATTCTTTTCAATAATAATGTTAATACTGATATTCGACATTGAGTTGCTGACTTTAATAACATTAGAGTTAGTTCACTCCCTTTGATGTATTTGGGGTCTAACTTCTTAAAGGAAGAACAAAACAAATTCAATATGAGGGCATTTTCACAGAAATAGAAGAATAACTCAATTGTTGGACTTCTTCTTTTCTTTCTAATGGAGGCATAATTGCTTTACTAAAGAGCATTTTAACTTCCTTTCCATCGTATCTGATGCAAATGACTGAAATGAAAAAGAGTACCCAGAGGTTATTGGAAGGGAGTTTTAATAGGTTCTTATGGACTGGACAAAGGGAAAAAATGCACTGGGTTAATTGACAAAAGGTATGTAAACATGTTTCAACTGGGGGCTTAGGCTTGAAGGGTCTAAATCACATTTGCCAGGTGAATCTTTGCAAATTGTGGATCAAATTTCGACAATAGGACTCCTTGTGAGGTAATTTTCTTATGGGAAAATACTGCAAAGGAACTCACCCTTCTATGGTTACTAGGAAATTAGGAGACTCTAAAATCTGGGTGAGTTTACTAAAGGTTAGAGCTCATGCTGAAGACTTATTTTGGAGCTAGGCATAGTTGAAGTAAATTTATGGTTGGACAATTGGTCCATGGAAGGTAAAATCATTCACAAATTTCTAGTGCAAGCCAATCCAAATTCTCAAGTTGTTGATTTCTGGTGTGATAATGAATGGAATGCTCCTTTGCTTTCTAATGTACTTCCCCCTGACATCATTCAAAAAATTATGAAGACTCCTTTTGATACTACTACCAAAGATAAAATCATTGTAAGGAAGTCTTGTTCTCAATCCATTTCTTCCTTTATTTATACTTCTTTGCAAGGATAGACCAATTTGAATTGGGGAACTTCTCTTTCGAACAAATTCTTCACCGCCTTAATGTCCTTCTTTCTTTGGAGGCTATTTTTAAAATGTCTTCCAACTGATGACATCCTTAAACTTAAGGGGATGAGGGGACCCTCTTGGTGCAATTTCTATAAGGTGGAGGAGGAGTCTTTGGACCATTTATTCTTCAAATGTTCTTTTGCTCAAAAGGTTTGGAATACTGTTATTACAAAACTATCTATCTCCACCCTTATTCTCTTCTGTTTTTCTTTTGAGGCCTGATTGTCAAATTGGTAGGATTCTGACCTCTCCACTGTCCCAGAGGTAATTGCCTGGTTCCTATGGTGTGCCATGAATAAATCCAGATATGAGGAAATGTCTGTCGCCTTTTCCCATGTAGTAAATAATTTCTTGAGTTTCTTTTTGAAGCTAATCCAGCACAAGGGATTCCCTAATATCCGTTCTCAATTGGGAGAAGGGGCTATCCCTAGTGTTAGATCCATATTTCTACTGTGCTTTGGGTTAAACCCTTACACCCATGGGTAAAGGTTAATACTGATGGAAGTTTCAGTCATGATGAGGTTGGAATTGAGGATGTTTTCAGAGACCTTTGGGAAGTTGCTTTTTTCATTTGTTATCTCTTGTGGTTGCTAATGATGCTTTAGAAACTGAGTCCATGGTTATTTTTTAGGCTCTTTGGATCTCCCAAAAATGTAGTCCGAACTGCATCTATGTTGAATCTGATTCAGAGATGTTGGTGTAGATCTTGTTAGAGTAGGTTTATCCTCTTTGGCACATTGCAGATTGGATACAAAAAATTAAGAGTTTGGTTGGTCAGCTTTTAACAAGATTTTCTCTTATTCATAGGGAGGGCAATAGGCCTGCAAACTGTCTGGCTAAATTTAGTAGATGTAATCATGTAACAGATGTGTCTATATCTCCCTCCTCACCCCTCTCTTTTTTTGATTGGGGATAGCTTAAATATCCCTTACCTTAGAACCTGTAATTTCTTTTAATGCAATGAATTGCTACTTGAGTGGACCTAATGATTTGGGTGTACTTAGGTATTTTTTAGGAATATATATATATATAACACAATAAGTAATTAAAATAAGCAAACACACTAAAATAAGAAAATAGTCAAACTAAACTACAAACAATATTATATGTATATATATATATATATTAGTTTTAAAATAAGGACCATTAAATGCGAGTCTGTAACATGCAAGATGACACAAGTAAAATCCCTTGGATCTCTAACACAGTCATACTTATGTCAATTTTGATGACTTAACTCATATTGCTCACTAGAATCGATCTGACAAGCAATGCTCGTTAAGACATCACTACTGACACGAGAGTCACTGTCCTATCATCCTGGCTCACTATCAATGCAAGTATGCAAATGCAAAAAATCATGCGATAGAAGTGGTGAGTATATCGTGGAGGTGATGACCCAAAAAATGGGTCTGTCGTGGAGGCAGGGGCATGAAAAGATGGGCGAGTCGAGGACGCAGGGGCCCGACAAGTGAGTATGCCATAGAGGCAGTGACCTGAAGGATGAGCGAGTCGAGGAGGCAAGGGCCCGATGAATGGGTGTGCTGTGGAGGCAGGGGTCCTACAATTAGGTATAACAAGGAGGTAATGACCTGAAGCGGTGCGTCATAAGAAAATGATAGTGATAATGCTTGTAAACACATATAAGATGTAAGGCACCATGCAAGCAGGCAAAGAAACACATGCAATCAAACATATAAAATGATGCAAAAAAATACAATAATGGAAGTGATCGATTGGTCGGGTCATAGTGGTTAGTCAAAATAAAGTGGTTGGTCGACCAGGTCAAGTGGTCAGTCAAACCAAAGTGCACGATTGACTGGGCTAGGGAGGCCAGTCAAACCAAAGTGGGCTAGGGAGGCGAGTCAAACCAAAGTGCATGATTTACTGGGCTAGGGAGGCCAGTTAAACCAAAGTGGTCAGTCAAACAAGCTAGGGTGATTAATCTAACCAAAGTGTTATGCTGACCGAGCTAGGGCGGCTAAATGGCTTAGAACAAGCCTTTTACTAAAACACTCATTCGAATGCTAAGGAATACATTAACCGGCAGCACGAGGCAATGACACAAGTAACTACTAGAAGTTTTGTAGGCCTACCAAAAAACATACAAAACAAAGACACAATCAACGCTCTTTGCTCTGGTGTATGGGTCTGAAGCAATACTCCCTCTTCAAGCACAATGTTGGTCACTTGAAATAGTAATTTCCAACAAAATAACAAAAGAGGAAAATGCAAAACTCCATCTTAAGGAAATTTACAGCCTGGAAGGAAAACATCTAAAGACACAATAAAACCTAAAAATGTACTAAGCTAAGATGATACACATACATAAAAAGATGGTTCATCCAAGAACATTTTGAGTCAGTGACTTGGTGTTGGAGTTACGAAGGTCTATCCTTGCACACTGCACGATAAGAGGAAAATTTGAGCCAACATGGCAAGATACTTTGGATATGAAAAAGGCATACTCTGGACGATCCAACCAACTCCTCAAATGTCAAGGAGAAAGAAATATTCTCTTAATACATGGATGATACTTAAAGAAATATTATGCGGCGTGATGTCATTAAGAGCTGGTTTTATAAATATGACCATGTTCTTATAAACCATAATGTGACACTTGTCTAAAAACTGTGCTTCAAAATAAAATAAGTACCCTAAAGTAAAATTGAAAGAAAAAAAATACACAAGACCTAAATAAATGAATAAGGGAGAAATTGTATTTTATTCCTTTTGATGTCTCTTTCTTAGAGCGTAGGTTCATTCTCTACCATCCTTTTCAAACGTACAATTTGAAAAAGTAAAATATTTAAATAAAATTTATTTTTCAAAAAAAAAATTTATTAAAGAATTATTTCATTCATTCAACTCAGCACACTGAGATGCTGCTTATTTGCAGGAAAATGTCAGCCAGTTGACTGGTGTTGACCTTCCAAAATGACGCAACCTTACTTCGGACTGACGGTGTGTCAGGGTAGCTCAATATTCCACTTCAACATAGAATTCAATAAAAATGAAATGCTCTATGAAGGGAAATTATTGAGCATAATAGGTCAGAATGAAGTCCAGAAAAAGAAGTTACTACTAGAGTTCCACACTAGGGAAGAGAAAAACATAAGGAAAAATTGGAGAAGGTTGAGAAGAAAGAAGTCAAAATGAGTGATAGTTAGAGAGTAGGAACAACAAAAATCTAATCCTTAATAATTGCAGCTACTCAAGAATTGGTGGTGCTTCTGTAGTAGGGTTGTTAAAGACAAAGACAAGATTGTCAAGGACATAGAAGAGTAACCAGAGAAGAAGCCTCAAGAAGATCTATGAAGGCAAAGAATGAGAATAAGAGCATAAGAGCATCTTCTTGAGAATGCCGCGAAGGAAGTATTCTATATTTTGATTTCAAGTTTCTATAATATACTCCTTTAGATACCTATCACATCCTTGATTATAGAAATTCGACCCGGATAAAAGTAGGATTGAAGATGATATTTTCCCAATTGAACCATACACATGCCCATTCCTAGAGCCAAACATATTATGGTATGTTGCGTCGTGATAAATACTTTCAAAATCTTCACCAATAGTTTTTTGAATACTACCAAATATTTCATGGATAGTTCATTAATATATTGAAGGACTAGAGCTACACACGAATGTTCTCTCCAAATATGAATTAGGCCTGATCATCGACTATGTATTTGATCTAAGAGACAAAGACAGAGCCAACTATGTAAGAAGCATAACTTACTCCTAGCATAGTAAATGGTAAAGGATTAAATGAAAAACCATTTAATATCCATGGGGATCATTTACTATCAATAAGGAAGTTAATATTATGGGGATCATTTATCAAAATGTTGTTGACACAATGTCGTCAATTGTTAAGGGTATGGTTAAAAGAATGGTATTGTGGCATGTATTTCTAGCTTAATGTGTACCCGACAGTTTCATAATCAAAATCTATGAGAAAGGGGACTATATACCGCCCTATATTAACCACAATGACTTTTTAAGGCCTTTCTGCATAGTATCATCCATCACTGAATGTGATATAATGTTCGGGTTGATGTTGCAATTTATCAGGCCTGGGGAGTTTAAGGGAAACATTTAGATCCCTATTATGGTAGGGTCTATATAGGTGTTAAATTGAAATGGAGCTAACATAGTAAAATATTGCATCCTGACATAGGAGATTTGTATATGCAAATATTTATGAAGTTGACACTACTTAACGACGCCAAAAACTTGATGCAGGCAGATTTATAATAAATATGCAATATAATCCTAACAAAACACTTTTTATAAATATAATTTATTCTATAAAAATCTTTTTTAAACTATCAAATTACTCCTAAATATCAACACAAGTATACGTATCGTGCAAGTAATAAAAGGCTCTAATGGAGTCTTAGAAATCGATCTCATAGGGAAGTTGGAAAATCTTAAAGTAAATTTTAGAAATTATTTTATAATAAAAATAAAAAATAAAAGTAAAGTGTGAAATTTGAAAATTGACTACTCAGTTGAATGCTAATTAAAATGCAGATATAAGATTACAGAAATTAAACTAAACTAAATACTAAACTTTCATAAATAAAATTACAAAAATTAAACAAAGTTTTTGTTGTGATGGAAAACACAAATTTAAGAAATCATCCTTCCCCTTTACAATGAGTATATAGTTTGTGAAGAAAGTGAAATCATTTGAAAATATATATAAAAACTGTTTTGTGCTAAATAGAAGCAATCTTATTATTTACCCTCTTCAGAGTGCTATCAAGAACATTGACTAATCCAGAGATTTGTCCCTAATTCTATGGTTAGGCTGGGAGGATACCGGCTACTACTATAGAGCTCTCACTACTCCCTCCCATGAGGGCTAAAAATCTCGCATTAGTTTCCAATCAACTGAACCCAATTGGGGATTTTAACTTGTCACCTTAAAATCTCCAATTCTTCATCCAACAAAAGTATATTTCCTTATTTATGTATATTTCCATATTTTTCCAATTTATTTACACTCAACACCATGAATGACATACTCTCCAATGAAATCAAATGTGATTCTCTCTATGTTGTAGAAATCATATCTCATTTAAGAACATATGTCTCTAAAAAAGTTTTAGCATTTCAATTGGCTAGATCGAAAAGTAAATGAAGATCGAAGTTCAAATCATCACAAATTATTATCACTTAAAACTACAAAAATAATATCTATTCTTCACAAAACCATATCTTCAAAGTAAGGAGAAGGATAAAGAAGACTACTCATAATTCATGAGAAAGATATGATAAAACATGAATTTCACATATAAAAACGAGTTTACAAAACAAAAGAAATAAAAATACAACTTATCTCACAATCCCTCCCAAACAAATCTCTAGAAATCTCTCTAAGTCTTTCTCTCTTTACAAACACTCCCCATTCTCTCTTAAAAATGTAATGAAGATTAAATCTCTCACCTTCCCTCTCCTCTTACAAACCTAGAAGAAAATCACCTCTTCTCTCTCTCTCTCTCTAACCCTCACGTCACACACCAAAACCTTTCTTTCGTCCCCCCCTTTTTCTCTTCAAGTCTTCTTATTTTATTTTGGGCTGCCTCTTTTGGAAAAGAATTCAAAATTCTCTCCTAAATTCCCTCCAAAAGTCAAGTCTTTTAAATTTAAAAGATGTGTCATTTGATCCAAGAGTCATATCCCTTCATAAAAGAACCTTCCAAAGTGTATAGATGCAATGCATTGAATCACTCCAAGGGGTGTGTAGAACAAGTTCCCTTTGAAAATTCACTCAAAATTTGTCTCGAATCGCCTTAATTTGAAATAGTCATCCTTAGCGCTTAATGCGCTAGTTCTCTGGATTTTGGAGCATCATGCGCCAATCTAGCGCAAGATGCGCTAGAACCTAAAATGGCTCTTTTTGCTCCAAATTTCATCCTTTTTACCAATTTTTCTCTAAATGCTTAAAAATGATATACCTGCAACAAAATCACAAAAATAACCTTCTTTAAAGTGCAATATCACCTTCTTTAAAGTGCCTTTAAAGTGCAATATCACAAAAAATAAGCATAAAATAGGTACTTAAAATAGATATTATTTTGGTGTATCACATCCCAAGGGGGCCTACCACAGAGTTTCAATTACTTTTCAAAAGATGCATGAGATTAAAGTGCCCTACAGATTCCAGCCATATCCAAAACTACAAGGTCTAAATCTTGTCAAAATATGATGACATTAAGGAGTATACTATCTTTATTAGTACTTAAAAGAACTTAGTTCTGATATTAACTTGAAGTATAGGTTATTCTTATGTAATTTTTAGACTCTCAACATTTTGGAAAATGACATAAGATAGATGATGGATGAAAGAAGGTAGTAGCAGCTATTGACCTCATTTTTGGTGAAGGTTAGTTGGGATTTTGCTTGATGAACAACTCCAATTGGGTGATAAATCAGGTTTATTGTGCCGCACGTGAAATTTACTTGAGTTAGCCTGATCGTCAACAAATTTGTCCAAACGATCCCGGATGACAAAATGGGTTGCGTTAGTTCGTTTAGAATGTCGATTTCAGTCTAGAAGGATATGCATATTCCCAAGGTTCTGTGATATGTAAAATATGTGTGATTCAAGTGTTTAAATATTAAAAAAATATTAAAAAATGTTTTTAAAATCTAAACTCATGCATGTGGCTTGAAGGCCTTGATCCACTTAAAAATAACCTATTTTTAGTGCATGTTTTATAGAACTCTTATGTAAAATTTAAATAGTATTGCACTTTAAAGGAAGGTATTTTGCATGTTTTTGGTCTTAGGTACTGTGAATGGACATTTAGAGAAAATTAGGAAAATAAGGAGCAAAAATGAAGATTTTTTGTGTGGCACTATAGCGCCACACCTTGGCTCCATAGCGTTACATACGAGTGATAAGGGCACTATAGTTCCCCAGTCTGGCGTTATAGTGCCAATAACTACTTTTTTAGAAGATACATCGAATTTGGCTGAACTTTGGAGGGGTGTTTAAAGCAACCCTTGGTTATTTTATATTTTGTCTTTAATGAGAAGAATTTAGCTGAACTTAAGGACCATTTGGAGCCTCAAAACTTCAATTGGGCGGCAATAGCAAATTAGGTATTTCATATTTTGTGTTCAAGTGTAAGTGTGAGTGTGTTTTAGTGTGAAGCATTTTAGAGATTGCTTAAAGGAAACTCCATAAGGTTACTTGGGGAGAAGACATAAGGTACTTTATATTTGTGTTTAAGTTTTTGTTGTAAGACTTGGATTTCAATTCAAATATTTTGTTTTTGTTTAATCTCCATGAATTCTGAGTAGTTTCCTTTCTTTCTTCGTTCATATGGGACTTAATCTTGTGGGATGAGAATGAATTAAAGATTTTTTTTTTACTCTTAAAAATTTTGATGGTATTTTCACTGAATCTTCATTTACTTTACAAACTGGCCACTTGTGAGGTTAAAATTCGTTGAGAAAAGTAATTACCTAGAAGGGATATGATTTCACCAAACTAACGGATAACACATTTCAATCTAGGCAGAGCAATTGTGAGCACCTAAGGGGGAGTGCAAATAAATAGTTAGATAAGTTTTGATGGGTGTAAAATTGGTTAGATCTAGAGAGACAGGCTAGCATCTTATCAATTTGGCTTAAGGTTTAGTACCCTGATGCTGGGATTCAGTCATCACAGTGACATAGGCTAGGGGCATATAGAGGTGAGAGGCTAGATAGAACTGATATGGATTCAAGATGTTAAGGAATCAACCTTAAGTTAGCTAATGTTCTTTGTAAGCACTAGGAGGGGGTAACGAATAAGGTATGCTTTTATTTGTCATAATACCTCAATTTTTGTCTTAAACCATTTGAATCCTACATAGATTTAAATCTCTTTGCGAGGGGAAAGGTTTTCCATAATATCCAAACTCGTTGTTATATTTTGTTAAGCTATTACATTTAGTTGTTACTTTCTTTTTATGCTCTTAGTAGTAATATTTAGTAAGCATGTCATTTTAAATTTTTTATCATTTTAATTTGCAATTTAAATTGAATTTTTGTAAGTTGATTTTAAGAGTTAACACATTCCTCATGGGGTACATACTGGGGTTTTTAAAGAAAATCCTATATTACTTGAAACGATATGTATATTTGCGTAGTACCCCTAATGTGAAAATTTATTATATAATTCATAAATCATTACATTTGTTCACACTAGCCACTAGATATAAATTGAGACACATTTTTTCACAAAATTTAGGAGATTAAAATTACACGTAAGTGTGGGCTGGGTCATGCCTTCTCCTAATTCAGAAAAAAAGACTGTCGATCGCTACCCTAGCCAACCCCCATTCACGAATCCTCCTGCTCGTGTGTCATAGCCATCGCCCTATCCAGCCCCTTGCCAACCTGAACAACGGCTGCCTCACATCGATGACCCTAGGCATCAGTAAGATCTTCCTTTACGGCGTGATTCCCTAATTTTCGCCCAATTGCATGACCTAAGCCACGCCGACCCACCCCTTTCCTCACAAAACCATAGAATTCGAACCCTCCTTTTGTGTTGATGTTCCTCGCTGGTGAACACTCGACCATCGTCTTCTCATGTTGTCAAGGCTTTAATTTTTTGACCTAGCCTCCTTATCTCTCGATCATTGAAACATGGTGATCCTTGCTCTTTTGACCCGATTTCATGCTGGTAAAACGATATTGTCACTCTCTCCTTTAGCACTGAAGCTCCATTGGTGAAAACCTTTGGCATTCCTGATCTAGATATTTTTTTTTATATGTAGAATTTAAGAAGTTGACACCACTACTTGAAGATTTTAATCCCCGATAATGACAACGAAAACTTAATCCAAAGCAAAGTAAGATTTCAATTATATTTCTATGGATTCTACGCAAGTATAGGTATCGTTTTCAAGTAGTATTGGGCTTTCTAATTAAGCCCTGAATATCGATCGCATAGAGATCAAGTTTAATCATGGCGACTTTCAAGAGAAATTCTAGTTTAGAATAACACACCCTAGCTTGGAAGGTTGATAAAATTTTGGTTTTGCTTTATCATACAATTATCACTACAATACTACTTCCACTTCTAAATTTCTTAATGAAAATGAGAAAGTGGGGATTTTATTATATTAAAAGTACTCTTCCTCATGTAATGAAAGTAGTGACATGAGTAAAAGTAAAATAAGTAGAGTGAGAGATTGTGGGAAATAGAATCACTTATATTCTTTACCCTTACTAGAGATGTTATAAAGAACATTGGTTAATCTAAAGTTTGAATAGTTTTGAAGACGGGATAGGCAGGAGGCTAACATCTTGCATCAAAACCTAAAACAATAGACCAAATTAGGGGCTTTAGCCTGTCACTCTAAAGTCCTCTAATTATACACCCTTTAAAGATTATTTCCTTATTTATTTGCAAATAACTATATGGACTACATTCTCATCCATACAATCTCATGTGATTCTACCACAGTTGATTGAGACAATACCATCCTGGATCTGACATGTTCTCACAACATATTTTAACATGCAAATTGATCATGTTTACATGTAAATGAAAGACAAAGCAAAATAATCAAAATATATTTTCACTCAACTCAATTCTATATCCTACACATGCATACTAATTCATTACAAGAGGGAAGAGTAAGGAAAACTACTCACTACACATGGAGAAACAACAAGAACTTTTCATTTAACAAGACTTTGAAAAAATACAAACAAAGTACTAAATTCAAATCAAAATACAATGAAAATACTCATCTATGATAGAAATTAAACTCTCCTTGTATATCAAAAGAAATCTCCTTACAATCCTCTCCAAGAACAAAGTCAAAAGAAAAGAAGAAATCTCTCACTCTCTCTCTCTTTCTCTCTCACCTTGCCGCCCCACTTGGGGCTCACACCCAAGCCTTATTCTATTATTCTCTAAGTCTTGTTCTCCTCTTTCAATTAATTCAAGAGTCTAAGAGTTGTTTAAAAATATTTCCAAGCCTTTTTTTATAATTTCCTTAGAGATGCTTAAGTGTGTCTCCAAAACTGTCCAGATTCAATGAATCTTCAAAATGGTGCCTGAAGTGCCTCTTTAAAACTCCATATAATCTTCCTAAATTCTTCTAGAAAGTCCCTTTTCTCATTTTCATTGAATTCCCCAAGAGATGCATGAAGCACCGCTTCAAAAATCATCCAAATCCGACGTATATTCTAAAAGATATGTTGAAAATCGTCTCCAGCGCCTAAGCGCCAATTTTAGATGTTTTTGGGAGCTTAAGCCCCCCCTTCTCTATCTGGTGGCACCTAACCTAAGTGCCATTTTGGGTGCTTAAGCGCTGGGTGCAGGCACTTAAGTGTCCGGTATAGGTCCCCTTGGCTCCGGTGTGCCCCGATTTGATCTGATTTGCTCTGGTTTGCTCCGTTTTGGTCCATTTTTATTCCTTTTGCTCCAATCACTCTAAATTATTCAATTTGATGTACCTAAAACAAAAAACACAAGAAAGCATACCTTTAAAGTACAATATCATTATAAAATGAAGCATGAAAAATAGTGTATTTTTAGGCGTATCAAAATCCCTCAAACTTAAACATTACTTGCCCTCAAGTATTATTACATTTTTAAAATAATTTATGTAGATTAGAGTTAATGGTTCATCCTTTAGAATTGATAAAATTTTGTTCTTACTAAAATTTTATTCTAAAAGTTCTAATAATGTGATAGTTCAAATTAGAAGAACTTCTAGTGAATCAGATTAGCCCGAGGTCTAAAATCTTTGTCTTCAAACTTAGGAATTTGTTTTCATGTCTAATTCATAAATATATGCAGATTTTTCAAACTTCAGATCCTATGAACTTTACTTTCTAGACTTAAGAAATCTCTTAAAAATAATTTTTACTAATATAAGTATAAAAATCAAGCTTAGGATTGTTCTAAGTTATTTACTCTAGAAAGACTTAAGTGAAACCAATTTTTGATTAGGACCTCTCCTCAAGCTTCTCCTCACTTTTTTTTTGCATTTTCTTTTTCTTTTTCAAGATTTTTTTGATCCATTATTATTTTTTCTTTTATTTTATTTTTTTTTGTATGTGAAGATTACTATATCTAGAGAAGTCCTTAAGTAATTTTGAATTCCACTATCCTCCTCTAAAGTTAAAACTTATTACTTTCCTTCACTTGAAAAGATGTATATTATTTTTTAAAAAAAGCACTTTATAAGAGAGCCTTAAATGTTTGAAAGTAAGAATTCTAAGAATCCTTAATTTAAAAAAAAAAAAATTTTCCTACTAAAGATAAAGTTCTCAACTAATTATCCTTAACTCTAGGTTCACCCTTTTCACTAAAAATATCAACTAAGTTTTCCTACTTCATTTCTATATTTAAAATTTTAACATCAGTAAGATGACTCCATATAACAATAATCGTTAGAAATAAAATAAAAATTTATTTGTAATAATTTTTAAAACAAGTAAAGTTTAAATTTGAAACATTTTTCTTCCCCCCCCCCCAAACTTAAGCTCAAACATTTTTATAATTGAAGAAAAAAAAAATTTTTATCAATGAAGTACAAAAATATGCGGCAGGGAAAGATCACTTTTACAATTTACTACACGTCCTACAAAAATATCAACAAATAACACATGGTAGAATATTGCAGTAGAAAGTAAATCTAGCCTAAACATGCTTGTCATAACACTATAAAGGAATTTTAAATAATAGAACATGTACAAACTGAAGATTAAACAGTAACACATTTTAAACTTCATATACGAATTGCTGGATGCTAACAATTTTAAAATATTGAGATAATTTTTGTCTTCTATAAAGACTCATTTAACTTGACTTACAAACACGGACACACAAACTCCAATCCATAGACTCACAGATTCATAAACAAACAAAGACTGAGGTTAATTTGATCTCCCTTCTACTCACATTTCCCCTCCTTACTTTCAATTTCTAACGGAAGAACCTACACTAATAAAGTGGGTGTATTATAAAACCTTCTATCATTATCACCCATGGACTAGAATTACTTCATGTGTTACCAATTTCAGGGTTACTCTAAGTCTAAGGCATACACAATCTGGTAAATATAGTGTAGTTCATCCAGATTTTGTTCATTAAGTAAGTTCATGACCTTACCCGGTGAAGACAAAGTCAGAGTAAAGGAAGTAATAGAGTTGACATAGTGGTCCAATTCCAAACTCTACATGCTTTAAGGTAATGCTCAGCTCCAATTGAGAACTACGTCGTAGCAGACTCATCAACCTGCTATTACCGGAAATCATATAAAAATCTCATCAAGATGAAGGAATTACCTCACAAAATTAATCTAATCCACTCTTACACATCAAACACAGATCAAAGTCTAACATATCACTATTATCCAATCCAACATAACAACAATCACAATAAACAAATAATAAAGATAACCATGGGTTGCCTCGCACGAAGCGCTTGGTATATCATAGACGACCCGATGTATCCAATTTTACTCTGGTTGCCCCAACATCAGAATCTCATTCATTTTGTCTATATACCATGGAATATGCCATTAAGTGATTTTGAATAACTCTTTCTTATGAGATCTTTTACTGATTTCATCATTCAATTCA
>NW_018165609.1:42182-61610 GCF_001263595.1 Phalaenopsis equestris | reverse complement strand
CCAAAAACAATCATCATCTTTTCTCTCAGCTGGATACTTCATAGCCTTTAAAACATCAACAGTGGCTTCATGCTTATTAATATTCATAGTCAACTCTCTTTTTTGTGCATCTATAATAGCTTGTCCAGTAATAAGAGAAGGTCTCCCCAAAATAATTATATTTTCTTTATCTTCCTCCATATGTAATACAATAAAGTCCATAGGAAAGATAAATTTATTAACTTTAACAAGCACGTCTTCTATAACCCCTTTTGGATAAATGACAGATCGATCAGCTAACTGAAAGGTTACAGTAGTGGGATAAATATCTGCTAAACCTAACCTTCTAAATATAGATAGAGGCATCAACACTCATCACTTAGTGCAACTGTCTCATAATTCCTAAACTTCCTTTTCTTGTTTAATATATTCTTCATAAACTTTGCATAACTTGGCATTTGTTCCAAAGCTTCAGCGAAAGGAATATTTATTGTTAACTTCTTAAGTACTTCCATAAACTTTTAAAATTGTTTATCCAACTCATACTGTCTAAGTCTTTGAGGAAATGGAGGAGGTGGTCTTTCTAAATTGATTTTAGTTGGAGATATTAAATTTTCCAGATCCTTAGAAACATGTTCTTTAGGTCTTATAGTTTCCTTTATTTCTCTCACAACTTCTTTCTCTTTTCTAACCACATCCTTTATCTCTCTTCCATTTCTTAATTGGACAGCATCTATTTGTTCATCATTTTTCTCTTTAAGGTTGATCACAATGTTGTTAGGAAGTGTTCTTTAGGGTGTATTGTTAAGTGAGTTAGCAATTTATCCAAGTTGATTCTCTATGTTTCTAATCGCAACATTTTGACTTTGCAAATGGTTTCCCATTTGCAATACCACTTTTTCTATAGACGTCTTCTTATCCTTGAATTGTTGATTATTGTCAGAGTCCGATGGATATGAAGGTCTATAGTTTATGTTCCCCTGATTATTCCAACTTCCATTAGGATTTACCTGATTATTTTCCCATTGTTGGTTTCCACCCCCAGTAGTATGATGCTAGTTAAAATTAGGATGGTTCTTTCAACCTGGGTTGTAAAAGTTAGAATATGATTTGCTTATTGTATTTAAAGTCTCATATGATAACTTAGAATCAATCATATGTTCTAATGAACTTTCCTCGCTTACTGGAGTAAATTGAGGCTGATTCATTCCAAATTGGTCCAACTTCCTTGAGTCCAACTTCCTTGATATTGCAACAACCTGAGATGCAAGAATTGCAATCGCATCTGTATAATGAAATCTAACTAACTTTTTAAGATTTTCCCTTACAGATGGACATTGAAATTTATTTGTATTCATTTCTTCAATTAACGCATATGCTTCAACAAATGATTTTGACATTAATGATCCACTAGTGGCAGCATCAATTGTAAACCTAAGGGATCTGACTAACCTATTGTAAAAAGTTTGAATGATTAATCAATCACGTAAAGCATGGTGTGGACACTTTTGTAGGAGGTCCTTAAATCTTTCTCAGGCTTCGTATATTGATTGCCCTTTATACTGACGAAATGAGATAATATCATTTCTGAGTTTAGTAGTCCTTTAAGGTGGAAAATACTTAGCTAGGAATTTCTGAGTTAACTCCTCTCAATTTTTAATAGAGCCAGGTGCTAATGAGTATAACCACATTTTAGCCTTATCCCTTCATTAGAAAGGAAAAAGCATTAATCTAACAACATCGTCTGACATGTCATTATTATGAAATGTAGCACAAAGTTCTAGAAAATTTGATAAGTGTAAATAGGGATCCTCTGAAGGAGTTCCCCTAAACTGGTTGTTCTGCACTAGTTGGATAAATAATCGATAATCACTGGATTTAGTTCAAACGAGTCAGCTTCTACAATAGGGGTTTGTATACTTAAATGAATTTCATCTATCATAGGATTTCCATAATCCCTCAAAGATTTTTGATGATTTTCTAAGTTATTATTTTGAATGCTTTCCAATTCCATTTCTAGTTTTTCAAGTCCTTTCTATTTTTTGATTTTTTTCCTTTTTTCTAACTCAGGATCATAAGGTACAAGTCTTGCATATCCTTTGTTTTGCATATGCAACACAACAAACAACACATTAACAATTAAACAAATAAAACAAACAATATGATCAACATAACAAAACATTTTCACAAACACCTTATTTTTCACACAAACAGTTTTTTAACAACACTTTTTCATACAAAAAACACTTTTCACACAAAAGCAGTTTTTACGACAATACATTTTTCCAAGTCTAAGCCAAATTACTTTAACTAAAATTCTCCTAAAATTCAAGATCAACCATTGCGATCCCCGATAATGGGACCAAAAACTTGATCCCGATTTTTCTTTTTTATATGTAGAATTTAAGAAGTTGACACCACTACTTGAAGATTTTAATCCCTGATAAAGACACCAAAAACTTGATCCCAAGCAAAGTAGGATTTCAATTATATTTCTAAGGATTCTATGCAAGTATATGTATCATTTGTATCATTATCAACATTATCAAGTAATATAGGGCTTTCTGATTAAGCCCCGAATATTGATCCCATGGAGATCGAGGTTACTCACGGTGACTATCAAGATTAATTATAGTTTAGAATAACCCGCCCTAGCTTGGAAGGTCGATAAAAGTTTGGTTTTGATTTTATCTTACAATTATCACTACAACAATACTTCTACTTCTAAATTAAAATACTTAATGAAAATCAGAAAGTGGGGTTTTTAATATATTAAAGGTACTCTTCCTCATGCAATGAAAGTAGTGACATGTGCAAAACTAAAATAAGTAGTGAGAGAGATTGTGACAAATAGGGCAATTATATTCTTTACCCTTACTAGAGATGTAAGATATTATAAATAACATTTTTTAATATAAGTTTTGAATAGTTTTGAAGACTAGCTAGGCATGGAATATACTAGCTCTCACTTTAGAGTTCTCTCTTATCCCTCCACCTGGAGGCTAACATCTCGCATCAAAACCTAAAACAATAGACCAATTTAGGTGCTTTAGCATGTCACTCTAAAGTCCTCTAATTCTACACTCTTTAAAGATTATTTCCTTATTTATTTGCACTTAACTATATGGACTCACATGAGATTGTATTAATGAGATTTCAACTAAACTTCTCATTAATACAATCTCATGTGTTTCTACCATAGTTGATTGAAATAATATCATCACGGATCTTACATCTTCTCACATCAGATATCAACATGCAAGTTGATCAAGTTTACATGTAAATAAAGAAAAAAGTAAAATAATCAGAATATATTCTCACTCTACTTGATTATATTTCTTACACATGCATACTAATTCTTTACAAGCTGGAAGAGTAAAGAAAACTACTCACTGCATATGGAGAAACTACAAGAAATTTCATTGAAGAAGATTTTGAAAACATACAAAAAAAGTACTAAATTCAAATCAAAATACAATGAAAATACTTATCCTGATAGAAATTAAACTTTCCTTTTAAAGCGAAAGAAATCTCCTTACAATCCTCTCCAGGAATAAAGTGAAAAGAAAAGAAGAAATCTCTTACTCTCTCTTTTTCTCTCTCACCTGGACGCCCCACTTGGGGCTCACACCCAAGCCTTCCTCTCTTCTTCTCCAAGTCTTCTTCTCCTCTACCCAATCCTTCCTCTCTTCTTCTCCAAGTCTTCTTCTCCTCTTTCAATTAATTCAAGATTCTAACAGTTGTTTTAAAAACATTTCCAAGACTTTTTTCATAATTTCCCAAGAGATGCTTAAGTGTCTCTTCAAAACAGTCCAGATTCAATGAATCTTCCAAATGGTGTCTGAAGTGCCTCTTCAAAACTCCATATAACCACCAAAAATTCTTATAGAAATTCCATTTTATATTTTCCAATGAATTCACCAAGAGGTGCATAAAGCACCGCTTCAAAAATTGTCCAAATCTGACGTATATTCTAGAAGATATGTTGAAAACCGTCACCGGCGCCTAAGCGCCATTTTTGGGTGCTTAAGTGCCGCCCTCTCTATCTGGTGGCACCTAAGTGCCATTTTGGGCACTTAAGTGTCCAATTTAGGTCCCCTTGGCTCTAGTGTGCCCCGGTTCGACGTGATTGGCTTCGGTTTTCTCCGTTTTGGTCCATTTTTATTCATTTTGCTCCATTCACTCCAAATTCTTCAATTTGATGTACCTACAACCAAAAACACAAGGGAAAATATACCTTTAAAGTGAAATATCATTATAAAATGAAGCTTGAAAAATAGTACATTTTTAGGTGTATCAATGCCCTACCCAAAAATTTGTTTCACCCATTCCAGGGCCTTGCCGTGCCGAATGCCAGTGCTCCTTGCTGACAGCCTCTCGTCATCAACTTCATTGGACTGTGGCCTTTTTCCCTTAAGTCTACAAACCTGAATGAGGCACTTGTAGCCCTCTTTCACTGGCTTCCTCTCTTGATGGTAAATCCACCTCAGAGGATGTAGCTTCCTGGTACAAAAGCCCTCCTATAACTAGCTTTCTCATCGTTGACAGATTGAAATGGAACTGCAGTGTAGAAAAGCATGGACATCTTTCCTCTCTCTCAAGAAGTTCTTCTTCCCAGGTTTTGTTGGATGTTCTTAACCTTAGCGGTGGTGAGATTCTTCTCCCAAACATTTTTGTTTCTAGTTGGCCCTAGGGTTTACTGTCTCTAGGCGTGTCGATTTAATTGCCCATAGGGGGTGTGTGCACCGACGTGAGCCGATGCAACCATGTGTCAATGTGATGAATCATTTGGTTTCCTAGAGTGAGCCTTCAGGTTAAGATTTTCCATGCATGGCCAAACACCATTCATAGAGCTGAGTATTTCTCTTCTGTTGCAAGCCCTAGTGCAAATCCCTACGGGTTTAAGTCCCTTCCTCCCCTGAAATGTTAGGTTTTGTAAAGTTAGAAAAACTTTATAGCCATCTCTCTTTGCAAAGTCTTAAGGAGTTGCAAAATGGGAAAAGCTTTGTACCCAACCAATTTCATAACATTGTGGAGAGTTTTCCCTCAAAATTCCTGAGGAGAAACTCCCCACATGCCTCACCAAAGTAAGAGGAGGCTATGTTGGACCATAGATGGTTGAATATCTTAATTCTATCCCATATCTTCAGACGAAGTTGTTTATTTTTTTATTTTTTGAATTAGTTTTATTTTCTAAGATAATTCTTCATGAAACTCCAAATTTGTACATGATCTAATTTTTAAAAACTAAAGGACATGATTTGTTCTAATTTTCGTGAGTGTTACTACTTCTGCCCACTTAGAAAAGTAATTAGTTGTGGCAAGAATGAACCAATGTCCTATGGAGGACAAAGGATCTATTGGGCACACTGTCTATGTGCCCTAACACTCAAAAGATCATGACACAATTATCAGATGTAGTACATTTTGCGGTTTCTGTAGAAACACTCCATGTATTTGACATTGTTGACACTTTTTTGTGACCTTTTGTAATATGTCATCATTGCTAGCCAGTAGTATCCCATTATTTTATTTTTCATATTTATTTTAGATCCTAACTAGTGAGTTCCACAGTTGCTCTATTGGACTTCCTTAACAATTTCTCGAGATTTAGATTTGCTTAAGCTTTGTAGCCACAGTTGGTCAAATGATCTTAGTAAAAGACTTTTTTTATCATGGAGTATGATAGTGCTCCCTTCTTGATTTGGCAAGCCATTTATTTATCTTTCGGTAGACTCCTTGTTCGTAGGTCAATAAAAGGTTGACGTAAATCTTTGTTATCTTCTTTGGCGGATGTTACTACTTTGGTGGATGTTACTACTTTGGCGTCACTGATTTTTGTGTAAATTGCCCATAACTACTGTGAAAGAAATTGTCACCCTTGAACTGAGATTGAAGTATAATCCTCTTTAGGTCAAGAAAATTCTCTTCATTTGAGCATTTGCTAACAAGTTTTCTTCGCTTAGAATCTTGAAGAGTGTGGAATTTGAAACTTGTTCCAACAATTTTATTATAAATCAAAAATATAATAGCTCAAGCTTTAGTTCTAAGACTTTGTATTTGCCTGTGACTTGTTTGATGACTAACTGAGTTGCCTCTGTTACTTCCAGGGCCCTGCTTTCCAACATGCTGCTATCCATTTATGGGTGTGAGGGATTCACTCTCTCCCATTTTGCTCAGTAAAGGTTCTAACTATAGCAGAATGTTGATAGTTAAGATAAAAACATCCTTTTGATGTACATTTTTTCAATAATTATCATAAATTTGTACGTAGAGCCCTTATTATCAAGAGTATTCATGGTTAACCAAAGGGATACGTCCCTTTGGGAGTTTCACTTAGCCACATATCAAAAATGTTCTATTTAGTTCTCTACGTATGGGTTGCTTATGCAGGGATTTTCTTCGTGGACATTGTGTTTTGAAGTATTTTAATCTGATTCTGTTTTGGACATATACTCTTGATATATCACAAGAGGATTATCTTACATAATCTTACTCTGTTTCTTTTTAATTTGTTTGTCAATTTTTATCATATATCCTAATTATTCCAAGTCTTTTCTTCTTTGAATCTTTTTTTGTGATCTGGGGGAGAGATTTACTTGGAAAGGTGGAATCATATGATGATATATATAAATTGATAAGCTGGTGACTCTGATATTCATTTAAAAAGAGACGAAAGTAAAGACTTTGAAAGATCCTATTTAGTGGCAAGGCAACTTCTGGCCTACCCTCATGAAGAAAATAGAGGAGTTTTCCAGGAGATTTGAGTAGTAACAGAAGTATGCTCCACTGCAGAACCAATGTGATCACAAGTTGTAGTCGATAGTCGGTCCATGATCTTTCACCAATGAGGGACATGTCATCCTCAGGTTGTTCCCTCTTCAAAGGGCAGGTGGAAGTTCCTTTTAGTCATTGTATACTACTTTTCAAAATGAATAGATGCAAAGGACCTCACTCAGATTACCATAGGTGTTGTTTGAAGCCTCATCTAGACAGACAACATTTGTTAGTATGGATTGCCCTTAATACTTATCACTGAAAGTGAAATGCATTTTGATGATCAAGGGGTAAAATATTTTTGGTTAGCCTGAAATTCGTATATGTACATCATCCCCAAAAGAATGGACAAGCGGAGGCTGCCAACAAGATAATCTTAAATATACTAAGGAAGAAGGTCAAAGGCATAAGAGGTAATTGAGCGGATTTACTTTTGTCCATAATATGGGTCCTTCAGAACACACGATCATTAGCAATAGGGCAAACTCCATACATGCTTTCTCATGGAATGGAAGCAATGTTGTTGGTCGAGTACAATTACTATAGCCAGAGAGTCGTGGAAGCCACCTCATTCAATGAGGTAAATCTCACCGATTGATAGGAGGCAAATAATGAAAGAAAAATGCATGCACTTGACATACTCAAAGAAAGTCAAACCAACTCATCACTTTGACAAGAAGAAGTAAAGAGAAGGATTGCATGATAATATAGTAAGAATGTCTAGGAAAAGGCATTTGTGGTTAGAGACCTGGTTGTGAATAAAGCCAACCCAGCAGTAATAGGGTAATCAGTTGGAAAACTTGGACAGACATGGACTGACCCATTTATTATTGATAAAAAATTACCCCAGGAGCCTATAAGTTGAAAACATACACCAGGAAAAGGTTCCCCGAACATGAAGCAGTAATGATTTCAAGAAAATTTTTTCTTAAAATAATTGGTGTACTGACATAAGGAAAATTTAAAAGGTGTTTTTCAATTCTGACACTTGTTAAATTTTTGTTTAAACACAATGTTAATAGAAACAACAATTAATAATGTGATTATGAACTCTGGTTTGGATAACACTCAGGGAACTCTGAAGGTGGATTCACCCAACATCAAGACAACACTCAAGGAACTATGCCTTAAGAAGTAAACCAAAAGAGCATCAAGGAACTTGATTGCAAAACTCCTCAAACTTGAATTTATAAGTTTTGAATAAACAAATTTTTAGAAGTGGTTACCCACCCATTAACAACAAAGTTATGTGAAGGATTTCGAGAAAATCACCATGGAAATGGATCGATGACCACACCCTTATGAAGAGAAGTGTAACCAAAATTATATATGGTTCTATTCCAAAAATTAAAACTTATGTCCACCTAAGTTAGGTTTTATACCTTAAAATAAACCATTGTGACACATGTCATCTAAGCAATTAAAAAAAAATCAAATGACTAACAACAATACCATAATATCTGATGATGTAAACAAACTAAAAATCAATTCTTAGCACTCAAGAAATGAAAGGGAAAACTTGAGATGAGCAAAGATTATTTCAAATCAACTAAAAAGTAGCAAGAAATTAACATCATAATTTAGTATACATAAAGGTAACACAGGTAAAAAGTGATTGAAAGTAACTTTTCATTCATACAGGCATTTGGTCATATGTATGAAAACAAAAACCTTTAATGTACATGTGTTCAGTTAGATATATATAAAAAAAGAGATAAAATAATCCTAAATCTAGAATTTGTAGAGTTGGGTGTTGAAGAATCTATTGTCCACCATGTTATCACTCACAGACTCCTCTTGGTATTCTAAAGCTAAAGGAGCATCAAAGAGTTTCTTGAACTCATCAAGCTCCACTTTAACCCCCTCTAGCGGAGCCCCTGCCGCAATCACTGTATTTTTTTGCTGCTCTTACTTACGATTTAAACACTTTAGCATTTCCTTCAAGACCCATTACCTCATGTTAAGAAAATAGAGGACAAGAAGCGTTTTGCGACATGTCAAAGTAGCAGATATTGGCCAACCATGTGACATCGCTCCACAAGCTTGAGATTATTTAAGAACATTTGAAGGCTCTCTGACCAAAGAATACATGTGATCGTGGAGGCATATTTTTCACATCCCTGGGGCTTAAAAAAATTGGTTAGTTTTGATATTTTTTAGTGCAAACCTAGAGTCTGAATTGAGAAAGACCTTTGAGTGTTCTTGTGTAACTAACTCTAATAATCCTTGTCTCCCTTCTTCTTCTTGGGAAATGAGGGGAAGGAAGTGTCAGAATCTAGTTTTGGAGTCTTGCCTTATTCTTCTGTCTCTTTTTCTGGCTTAAGCTCCTTTCAATCTAAACATTTTTCAAGGCTTTTTGCCCCCTCTTGTCTGGTTAGTACAGTTGGTGTCCATAGAGAGGGCTGAATAGCCTCCCCTCTTTCAGTAAAAAAGAAGGAAAGATGAGAAAGATGACCAGGAGCTTCTTGTGTTAATAGACACTCAAAGGACTCCTCAACCTCCAGTCCAAGGATGGTGAGAGTTGACTCATTTTGATTGTGTTCCCTAGAAGCCCCTAAATTCATTAATGATGATTTTTGTTTGACCAGAATTAACTAGCTAGTGACATTGTTTTGAATAACAACTGTGATTTTGGAGATAGAATGGATTAATTCCAAACTTGAGGCTATCTCACCTACTTGGTCATCTTCCTCTTCTTGCTCGACCTCTCCTCTCCTTAATGAAAAAACATCACCTTTCTTCTTCCTCATATTTTTCCTCAATAGACGTACAACATTTTTAAACTATATTTTATTATATTCCTCATTAAAGGTTACAATATATTTCAAGAGTCATTGGATTGAACATGAAATGGTCTAGCATCTGATTCATTGCCATGGGTTCAACATATTGAATAACTAACATTTGCTTAACTCTGATAATTGATGCAAATTCTTAAATTTGTGACGAAATCTCCTTCTTCCTATAGGGCTATCACGTCGGTCAGGTTGTGATTCCCTAGCTTTTGCGTACAGAGGAATCAGAGCTTCCAATATTTGATTTTGTTTTTCAAGTCGATCAAGTGAAAATTATGAGTTGACCCAAAAGCAACAAACTTGTCTGGGTCAACTCGAAAGGAAAACATATGAGAGAATAGCTCTCAAGGCCATGAGATCTCCATTCAACACAAGTAATGGTTGAATGTCATCATCACAACAATCAAATCTGGCTTTAACTGAGTAGGGATAACTTTGTAATGATTAAATATTGATGCACCAAAAATATATACATTTTTAGACTCATATTTTATACTTATTTTTGATGATATTGCACTTTAATGGAAGGTATTTTTTGTGTTTTATTATAGGTTGCTGATTTTTAGGACTTGGAGCAAAAAGGATGAAATTTGGAGTCAAAATGAAGAATTTAAAAAATTGTTCAGCACCGACGACACTAGACTGGGTGTCGACCCTGTTTGACAGAGAAGACGTATTAATTAAATGGCCTCTGGCGCTGACGGTGCTAGTGTCAGTGCAGACCCTATTTCTAGAAGATTCAATAAATTTGGACGCTTTTTTAAGAGTTTTTGGATGCACCTATTGGAGAACTGACCCTAAGCTTTATTTAGGGTTGAAATTTCATAAAAAATGCCCCCCCTTTGCACCATTTCATGTTCTTCCACTCACTCAGTTTTCTCTTCGCACGCCTACATTCCACACCATTAGTTAGTTATTGTTTTAATATTTTTGAGTTTTTGTGGTGAGTTTAAGTATGATTTTTTCTCTAAGAAGTGTTTAAAGGAAGAGAAGTGAGAGATTTCTTCTTCTTACCTTTCCTAAGAGAGGCTACAAGGGATTTCCTTTGAGAAAGAGTTTCAGATAAATGGTTGTTTGTTTATTAATGTTGTATGAACTTTCTTTTATATATGAAATTTGTGTTTTGTTTTATCTTTCACATGAAGTCTGAATAGTTTACTTTATCTTTCTCCCTACTCTGAGATATGATGAAATGAAGAGATAACATAGATGTGTCAATATTAAAATATAAAATAAATTGTGATGATTTTTCAACTTCACTCTTAATTTAATTTTCAATTTGGCCAATTGAATTGTTAAAATATGTTGTTAAATATATGATCTGAGAAATGGAGTATGAGTTCTATAGTAGAGTGAGAATCACATTTAAGTCAATGAAGAAGTATTTCGTTCATAGAATTAAGTGTTCATAGAATTAAGTGCAAATAGAATTAAGTGCAAATAAATAAGGAAATATTCTTTATTGGCTGTACAATTGGAGATTTTTTTAGGGTGACAAACTAAAAATCCCCATTCAATCTTAGTGTTTTAAAACTAAAGCGAGAGTTAGCCTTCAGGGGAAGGAAAGTGTGAGCTTTGGAGTGGGAGCCAGTATCCTCCTATCCTAGCCGCTGATTTAGGGACTAAACCTAACATTAACCAATAATTTTCTATAACATTAAATCAGGGTAAGGAATTAAAATTGCTCCTATTTGGAAAAATACAAATTTAAACCATTTATCTCATCTCATTTCACCAAAAAGCTCATTGTAGTGCGAAAGATGTTTTTTTATATAAGAAAACTTCATCACATAAATATAGTTTAGTAGTCACTGTTTTTAAACTCTGCATTTAACTTTTGCTAGTAGTTAATAATTTAGTTTTGTTAGTATCTTAGTCATTCGAAATTAGTGACAATAATTTTGTTTGATTTATGTGAATATTTGAATTTTCTAGTTAATTTATCATTTCAAATTTAAACCTTCCTCGTGGGATTGATATTTGGGACTTAAACAGAAAGTCTTATATTACTTGATAACGATATGTATACTTGCGTAGAATCTCAATCTTAAGTGCTTAACGTTATTATTACTAAAATACCACATCAATTTTATGGCACCGTTGTAAAATGGAGTCAACTTTATAAATTTTACACAACTATATTTCAGTGGAATCAAGTTTTTGACGTTGTTGCCGGGGAAGGTAATGATAAATTAAATAGATTTGAGAACATTTTATTTGAGCTGAAAAACTATTTGTAGTTTAATAAATAGACAAAATACAAAATATCAAAATATAAAAAATATATATTTGTATATATAAAATCAAAAATCCATATATATATATATATATATAAGAAAATTTTCTTTTCTTATTGTATTTGTTTATGCGAAATATGGGATTTGAAGGTTTAGTATTTTACGATTCAGAATTAGAACGTACTATTAAAAAAAATTGAAAACAACAAAAATAAATTAAAATTTTGAATAATATGGAAAATAACTTAGATAATCAATCAAATGAAAATCGACAAAGACCTTTAAAAGATTATTCTAATCCAACAACAGATGAACTTCACTTAACTATTCAAAATCCTGATGTTGCTGCTAATTCATTTGAGCTTAAACCTGCTATTATCCAAATGGTACAAAATAATCAATTTAGAGGAACACCTACTGAAGATCCTAACTTACATCTTGCTAGTTTTTTTGAGATTTGTCCTACTTTTAAATATGACGGGTGTCTAATGATGCTTTTAGGCTTAAACTTTTTTCTTTTTCATTAAGAGATAAAGCCAAAGCTTGGTTAAATTCATTAGCACCTCGATCTATCAGAACTTGGGGAGAACTATCACAAAAATTCTTGGCTATCACAACTTGGCTAAATAATTTCCACCCTAAAAAACTGCTAAGCTTAGAAACGATATTACTACATCTTTTTGTCAGTTTAAAGAGGAATCAATATATAAAGCCTGGGAAAGATTTAAGGACCTCCTTAGAAAATGTCCACACCATGCTTTACTAGATTGGTTAATAATTCAAACTTTTTACAATGGATTAGTAAGATTGCTTAGATTTATTTTACATGCTGCTGCAGATGGATCTTTAATGTTAAAACCTTTTGATGAAGCATACTCTTTAATAGAAGAAATGACTACTAATAATTTTCAATGACCCTCTGAACAGGTTAATCCTAAGAGAGTAGCTAGTAGTCGTGACTCTAATGCAATGTCTATTTTAGCATCTCAAATTGTTGCTATATCAAAAAAGATTGATCAAATTGGAGGGAACTATTCTTGAATACCATCAGTATTAGAGGAAAATTCACTAGGACAGATAATTGATACTCAATCATCTTATGAAACTTTTAATACTATTAATAATCAAAATAATAATCCCTATTCTAACTATTACAACCTTGGATGGAAAAATCAATCTAAATTTAGTTGGAATAATTATAGTAATTCAATGAACCCTTTAGGAAATTTAAACAACTAAGGAAATCTTAATTATCGACCTTATTATCCTCCTGGATTTAACTCTAACCCTAACCCACAAGTTAAGGAAAAGAAGATGACGATGGAAGAGGTAATGTTGATTATGGGAAATTAAATACAAAATCAAGGGGCTACTATTAAAAATATTGAAAATCAATTAGGACATATTGCTACTGCACTTAGTAACAGACCTTCAGGAAATCTTCCGAGTACTAGGAAAGTTAAACCCAAAGATCAAAATAAGGAGCAAATTAAAACAATTCAATTACAAAGTGGAAAAGAATTTAAAATAAGAATCCAAAGAGAAACTGAAATTGATGAGAAGAAGGAAGAGATAGAAAGTTACCATAATGAAAATGATCAAATACAAGTTTCTTAAGAAAAACCATTACCTCTGTTTCCTCAACGACTAAAGCAGAAGAATAAAGATAAACAATTTAAAAAATTTTGGAAATCCTTAAAAAATTAAAAATAAACATTCCTTTCATTGAGGCTTTGGAACCAATGTCAAGTTATGTGAAATTTATGAAAGATATACTAAACAAGAAAAGAATGTTGCAGATCATAAGACTGCTGCACTTAGTGAAGAGTGTAGTGCTATTATTCAGAAAAAGCTTCCTAAAAAATTAAAAGATCCTGGTAGTTTTACTATACCTTGTGCAATTAGTGAAATGTTTTATGGAAAAGCCTTATGTGATTTAGGAGAGAGTATCAATCTTATGCCTCTATCAGATTTTAAACATTTAGATTTAGGAGAGATTTCCCCTACTACTGTAACTCTTCAGTTAGCTGGTCGATCAATTACTTATTCTAAAGGAGTTATAGAAGACATATTATTAAAAGTGGATAAATTTATTTTCCCTGTAGACTTTATAGTGTTAGATATGGAAGAAGATAAAGAGATTCCTATTATTTTGGGGAGACCATTTCCTGCAACAGGGAGAGCTGTGATAGATGTGCAAAAAGGTGAATTAACAATGAGAGTTAATGATCAAGAAGTAACATTTAATATTGCAAAAGCTATGAAATATCCTGTAATAGAAAAAGATAATAAATGTTTTAGAATGGAGGTCACTGATTATCTAAGTAATGAGCAATTTAAGAAAGAGTTTGAAGAAAAATTAAGGCAAGAAGAATTTAGTGAGAATGAGAATGAAATAAAAGAAGAAAATTTAGATTATATTCAAGATAAATTTGAAACTTTAGATTTGTTGGAAAATAATAATAAAAATCTTATTCATTCAAGTATTAAACCACATGAACTTGAACTGAAAGTATTACCTACTCATTTAAATATGTGTTTTTAGGAGATTCATCTACATTGCCTGTTATTGTATCTTCTGAGTTAACTGAAATTCAAGAACAAAAATTAATAGAAATTTTTAAAAAAAAATAAAAAAGGCTTTTGGATAAACTTTAGCACATATTAAAGGAATTAGCCCTACAATTTGTATGCACGAATTTTATTAAATGAAGAATATGAACCTAAAGCTGATCCTCAAAGGAGATTAAATCCAATAATAAAAGTTGTTAAAAAAGAAATTTTAAAATGGTTAGATGTTGGAATTATATATCATATTCCAGACAGTGTTTGAGTAAGTCCAATTCACTGTGTTCCAAAGAAAGGAGGAGTGACTGTTGAAGTAAATGAGAAAAATGAATTAATTCTAATAAGACAAGTTACTCGTTGGCAAATTTTTATAGACTATAGAAAATTAAACCTGGCCACCAGGAAAGACCACTTTCCTTTACCCTTTTTAGACCAAATGTTGAATAGATTGGCTGGAAACAAATATTACTGCTTTTTAGATGGATATACTGGTTATCATCAAATTCCAATTGCTCTTGAGGATCAAGATAAAACAACATTTATAAGCCTTATGGAACATTCGCTTTTCGTAGAATGCCTTTAACACAATGTAATGTACGTGCGACATTTCAAAGATGTATGATGTCAATATTTAGTAATTTGATTGAGCATGGAATGGAAGTATTTATGGATGATTTCTCTATGTTAGGGACTTCATTTGAACTATGTTTAAACTATGTTTAAATAATTTAGAGGACTTCATTTGAACTATGTTTAAATAATTTAGAAACATTTCTGGAATTACAACCTAATACTAAATTAATACTAAATTGGAAAAAAATGTCAATTTATGGTTGCAGGAGGAGTTGTACTTGGGCATAAAATTTTTGAAAATGCCATGAAATTAGATCCTGCAACAATTCAAGTTATTGAAAATTTACCACCACCAACTACGGTCAGAGGGGTAAGAAGTTTTCTAGGACATGTTGGTTTCTACAGGAGACATAAAAAACTTTTCAAAAATAACTAAGCCATTATGCCAACTTTTAGAAAAAGATACAAAATTTGATTTTAATGAGGAATGCATAAAAGCATCTGAATTATTGAAAGAAAAATTAATCACTGCACCTATAATAGTTCCACCTGATTGGGAGAATCCATTTGAAATAATGTGCGATGCTAGTGATTACGCTATTGGAGCTATTTTAGGACAAAGACACAACAAAGTTTTTAAAGTAATATATTATGCTAGTAAAACTGTAAATGATGCTCAAATTAATTACACTACTACTGAAAGAGGGTTATTAGCTATTGTTTATGTCTTTGATAATTTTAGACCTTACTTGATTGGAACTAAATTTATAGTGCATACAGATCATTCTGCTATCAAATGTTTGATGCAAAAGAAGGACGCTAAACCAAGATTAATTAGATGGATACTTCTACTGCAAGAGTTTGACTTTACTGTAGTTGATAGAAAGGGAAATGATAATCAACTAGTTGATCATTTGTCTAGACTAGAAAAAGAAATATTAACTAATTTTACAAAAGAAATTTAAAAAAATTTCCCTGATGAATAATTATATAGTATTGATGAAATAAATACACAGTGGTATGTCGATATAGTAAATTGCATTGTAAGTGATATTCTACCACAAAATATTAAGAATCAACAATTAAAAAAATTATGATTCAAAATTCTATTTTTTCGGATGACCCATATTTATATAAACAATGTAAAGATCTAATTATTTGAAGGTGTGTGTCTTATTGAGAAACTCAATAAATAATGGAAAGATGTCATGATTCTGAATTTGGAGGATATTTTGGAACAAATAGAACTGCTTATAAAATTTTACAAGCTGGATTTTATTGGCCTACTCTTTTTAGAGATGTTAATGAATATATTAAAACATGCAATAGATGTCAGCGAGTAAGAAATATTTCTAGAAGAAATGAAATGCCTTTAAATTACACATTGGAAGTTGAAATTTTTGATATGTGGGGATTAGATTTTATGGGACCATTTAAGCCTTCATTTGAAAATTTATATATAAAGCTATAGTTGTACCTAAATGTGATTCTTGGATTATTTCTAAATTTTTGGAAAAAAAACATGCCACTGACCAGTAGAATTGGAGCATAGAACATTTTGGGCTATTAAGGAATTTAATTTTAATCTAAAAGATGCTAGTGAGAAAAGATTATTGCAACTCAATGAACTTCAAGAGATTATAAATAAAGCATATGATAATGCAAAAATCTATAAAGAGAAAACGAAAATATGGCATGATCGAAAGATTATTAAGAAGAAGTTTGAACATGGACAAGAAGTTTTATTATAAAATACAAGATTAAGGTTATTTCCAAGAATACTGAAATCCAGATGGTTAGGACCATTTAAAGTAATTAAAATCTATCATTATGGAACTATTGTTATTAAGAATCCTAAAACTGGAAAGATATTTATAGTTAATGAACACGCACCACAGTCTAAAGAAGTTTTAATGTTAAGTCAACCCAACTAAATAAATGGTACGTCAGGCTGATGACGTTAAACCGTTAAACCAAGTGCTCCAAGTGCTTTGTGGGAGGCAACCCGTATATAAATCTACCTATCTACATATTACTATTTTTTTTTAATAAATGTATTATATCTTAGGAAATAATAGTATTTTTAACTCCTACACAATTATATGTATCATAAATTAAGATAAATATTGGTATTGGAGGAAAATTTATAATCAAATTGAAAAAAAAAATTAAATACACAAATTTGGCCTCTAGCATCGACGACACCAGACGACGCCCGCCTAATAAACCATGGCATCGAAAACGCCATCAGAGGCACCAATGGTGTCCCGAGCAATTTTGTAAGTGCAGAGCAAATTTGGCGAACTTTGGCGAGATTTCGCTCCTCAAAAACCACCGAGAGGTGTTTTTAAAGTCCTAAAAATTGCCTTGGACGTCCAGAAACTTCCTAATTTAGAATTCCATGGCTTCCAATTCCAAAATTACTTCAATGTATGGAGTTTTTAATAGAAGAAAGTTTATCAGTTTTGAAGCGCAGAGATAATATGGCAAAGTCATCACAAAGAAAAGACTTATTAAGGAAAGAGGCTTTGTCAACCATGGATTGAGTAATCCAAGTTCACAGATTGAGAAAATCATTGTGCAGAGGCGTTGGGAAGTTCTGTGCTACACTGCTGCTGCAGTTGTAGTACCCGTAGTAAAGGAGTTTTATGCTAACTTACATGGAATTACTGCAAGGTAGATGAATGAATTTTATCAGTTAGAAGATGTGTACAGCTGCCAATACAAATTATTTTCTACTATGAATGAGGCCTTGGATGAGGTTATTTCTTTTCTTACTAATGGAAGAGGAACTTGGAAAGTGAAGAGTGGTGTTAAGGTAAACTTTCCTCTTTCTATGTTAAATGTAGTATCTAAGGCCTGACACTATTTTATTTCTTGAAGAATGATACCAACAAACCATCATAGTGAGGTAACAAAGGATAGAACCATCTTGAACTTCTGTATCCAGCAGGTGATGAGGATAAATGTAGGCTCTATTATCTATAAGAACACTCAATCTATTACTTTGGGAGAGACCACTGCTAATTTAGCTCACCCTGCCCTGATCTTCACACTATGTGAACAGGCAGGAGTTGATTATTTAGCAGATGAGGAGAGGATTGAACCTCTAAAACTGAACTTCTGTATCCAACAGGTGATGAAGATAGATGTAGGCTTTATTATCTATAAGAACACTCAATCTATTACTTTGGGAGAGACCACTGCTAAATTATCTCACCCTGCCCTGATCTTCACACTATGTGAACAGGCAGGAGTTGATTATATAGCAGATGAAGGAGGATTGAACCTCTAAAACTATTGGGCTTGCCAATATAAAAACTTATGAATCTCACGTTGGATGGAGATTTGGAAGTAGGACCAGGGATATTCCTTCTACTTTAAGTACTTCTAGTACCCCTACTATCCAGGAACTTATGGAACAGATGATGATCCAACAGGGAGATATCTTAAGAATGGATAATATAATGAAAAATATGGAGGCCATAAAATGCTCACAATGATAATTTGATAAGATAGAAGTTTGAATATGATGCTGCTTGCAATGGTCAGATTTATGTGGGGTGATCACTCAGTTCAGTTTCCTACTCACTCTATTTTTACTCCATATCAGCAACAGAATTTGGATGTGGAAGAAGAAGGAAGAAGAAGACGATGATTGGTGATGCTTTAGTTAGATTTTTGTTTAGTTTATGTTTGGTTGAACTTTATTGTTGAGATTGTTTATTCTTAAATGTGTAACACTTTATTTTAAATGGTATGTTGAATTGTGAACTGTAGATTTGTAAGACTCTTTTTACATTGGGAACCATTTGAGTACTGTTATTAGTTTTTAGTACATTGTTGGATGTATTTGTAGTTAACTCTTTCTAAACAAATTTTTATATGTATTATGTGCTATTTAATGTTTTAAGTCTTGTAGCTTTTCATATTAGCACCTGCAATATTTCAGAGTTAATTTTCAAATTAGAACCTTCTGTATGTCTTTTCTCATGTATGTCTTTTCTCTATGTATTAAATGTTTTCTTTCACTCTTAATTTTTCAGTTCTTCATTTAAAATCTTTCTTTTCAAAATTTCAATAATAAAGTGGGGGGGGAGGGAGAAAATTTTTTTTTTAAAAGAGAAGAAACTTAATTTTATTTATCCTCAATTAGCTATATTTAAAAAATATTTTAAAATTTAACATGACCTTTAGCATTAGAGGGTAACTTTAGATAAATATATTTATGTTTCTAAATACATATGTCGGCACTATTTTTGGTGTGGGGTTTGCCCGTAAGAAGCTGTCGGTCATCGGAATTGAAATCCCGTTGCCCGCTTCGGAAGGACATTTTTTTAAAAATTTTAGTTTCGAAAAAGATGAAGTCAAACTGACCCCATAATTTTCATAGTTTAAATGAAAGAGCGCTTTACCTCAAATCTTGTATCTATCCCGAAGGATGAACACAAGAATTGAGGGTGAGGCTCAATCAAATAAACTAGAGAAAGTTATGACAT
>NW_018165609.1:32866-33971 GCF_001263595.1 Phalaenopsis equestris | reverse complement strand
GCCAAGTAATCCTATAGGGACTCTTCTTGAATTCTCTCATAATGATCTTACCTACTAAATGCTAGAGGTTAAGGTCAATATGTGGAATTTCAAGTTGAGTAAAGAGAAGAGTTTTGAATTTCTAATGGTGAGGGTATCTTTTCTAGTTTTCTAAGACTAGTCAATAGGAAAGTCCTATGGCTAGACCTAGGCTACTAAAGAAGTTTTCTATACCTCAACCAAAAGTGAGGTCAACAACATAGTAAACTTAAGTAAAATTTTTTAAATAATAAAGGTTAATTTTAGAGATTAAGATATTTGGTGTCATAGAATGAGACTATGTTTTTCTATTTTAAGTAAAAGAATTTGTATTTTTGAAATATGAAAAATCTTAGAGATTCATGTAAGAAGAAAAGATTAAAACTTTATGAAAAATCTATAAAGCTAATATAAATTTTAAAAGTGAAGGAATGTGAAAAGTTTTAAAAGTGAAGGAATGTAATGTGAAAAGTTTTTAACTTTAAGAAACGGATAGTGAAGTTCAAAATCATTAAAGGCTATCCAAATATAGTAATCCTCACATAAAAAAAGTGAAAAGAAAAAAAAATGAAAATGATCTTGAAAAATAAAAGAAAATAAAAGATAAAAGAAAAGAAAAAAAATGTGAGGAGAAGCTTGAGGAGATGCCAAATTAAAAATTAGCTTCACTTGAATCAACTTAAGGAATCAACTTAAGGATCAACTTAAGGAAAAAGGCTTGGCTACATTTTCTAAACTTCTATTTACGTATTAACATATTTACTAGTAAAGTTTCATGAAATTCTTTTTAGTATGAATATTCTAAGTGGCTTTAATATGAATAATTTACAATTTTCCTTAAAAAGAATAGAGAATCAGAAATCTTAGACTTCACTGCTAGATATTCTTATACCTTTAATATTAACTAGAGTTATTTTGAATTTTTCTTAAGTTATGCTATTATATTTAATGAACTAAGATATGAAAATCTAAAATTTAAAATCTTTACCATGAGCCATATTTTTATGTAGTAAAGGAGTTATTTGAGGACAAGTAATATTTAAGTTTGGGGGATTTTAATACACCAAGGGGATATGCATTTTTAGAC
>NW_018165609.1:0-32809 GCF_001263595.1 Phalaenopsis equestris | reverse complement strand
TTTATACTTATTTTTGGTGATATATTACTTTAATAGAAGATATTTTTTATGTTTTATTGCAGGTTATTGATTTTTAGGACGTGGAGCAAAAATGAATAAAAAAGGATGAAATTTGGAGTCAAATGAAGAAGTTAAAAAATTATTCAGCACCGACGGCGCCGTTTGGTGTCGGTACAGACCCTGTTTCTAGAAGATTCAATGAATTTGGACATCTTTTAAAGATTTTTTGGATGCACCTATTGGAGAACCGACCTTAGGCTCTATAAAGTTTGATCAGAAACACCCCCCCCTTTGCACCATTTCACATTCTTCCACTCATTTCAATTTTCCTCTTCAAAAAGTTTTCCTCTTCGCACGCCTACATTCCACACCATTAGTTATTTATTTTTTTTAATAGTTTTGAGTTTTTGTAGTGAGTTTAAGTGTGAATTCTTCTCTAAGAAGTGTTAAAGAGGAAGAGAAGTGAGACATTTCTTCTTTCTACATTTCATAAGAGAGGCTACAAGAGATTTACTTTGAGAAATAGTTTCAAATAAGTGTTGTTTGTTTATTATTATTATATGAACTTTCATTTATATATGAAATTTATGTTTTGTTGTATCTTTCTCATGAAATCTGAGTAGTTTCCTTCATCTTTCTCCCAACTCTTAGATATTTCTCCCAACTCTTAGATATGGTGAAATGAAGAGATAATTTGGACATGTTAATGTTAACATTTAAAATAAATTGTGATGGTTTTTTAATTCCGCTCTTAATTTACTTTTTGATCTGACCAATTGAATTGTTAAAACATGTTGTGAAACATATGATCTGGGAAATGGAGTATGAGTTCTACAAAAGAGTGAGAATCACATTTAAGTTGAATTTAAGTCCATGAAGGAGTATTTCGTTCATGGAATTAAGTGCAAATAAATAGGGAAATATACTTTGTTGGGTGTAGAAGTGAAGATTTTTTTAGGGTGACAGACTAAAAATCCCAAATCGATCTTAGTGTTTAAAAACTAAAGTGAGAGTTAGTCTTCAGGGGAAGGGAAGTGGGAGCTTTGGAGTGGGTGCCACTATCCTCCTAGCCTAGCCACGGATTTATAGACTAAACCTAAGATTAACTAATAATTTTCTATAACACTGAATCAGGGTAAAGAATTAAAATTTCTCCTATTTGGAACAATACAAATTTAAACCATTTATCTCATCTCATTTCACCAAAATACTCATTGTAGTGGGAAATATGCTTTTTTCATATAAGAAAACTTCATCACATAAATATAGTTTAGTAGTTATTATTTTTAGACTCTCCATTTAAGTTTTGCTAATAGTTAATAATTTAGTTTTGTTAGTATCTTACACATTCAAAATTAGTGACAATAATTTCGTTTGATTTATGTGAATTTCCTAATGTGAGTTTGATTTATGTGAATTTCCTAGTTAATTTATCATTTTAAATTTAAACCTTACTCGTGGGATTGATATTTGGGACTTAAACAGAAAGTATTATATTGCTTGATAACGATACGTTTACTCATTTAGAATCCCAATCTTAAGTGCTTAACATTATTATTACTAAAATACCACATCAAGTTTTTGGCACCGTCGTAAAACAGAGTTAACTTTATAAATTTTACACAACTATATTTCACCGGGATCAAATATCGACTGGATTTCTAGGCAGAATGGCAGTCCGAGTCCTCATCAGAGCTGGTCTGGGTAGAAGATTAATGCATCCCAAAATTAGTCGATCACCCTCACCTCTGGCTTGAGTAACTTCAGTACTACACTTGTCCTATACACACAAGTATCCTCCCAAAGACTCACATTGAATGATGTCAGTATAAACTTTTTGATTGCTGGCTTCGAGCTGAATAGCTGTGAAGAACACTTGGAGGCCTTTGGAGCACTAGATGAAAATCGACCAAAGGGAAGGAAAAGTAAAGAATGAAATAGTGCAAACCCATGATTCATTGTGCAAACTCTTTGATGTGAATAGTCTCATTTGCAAAAATAATCAGATGCATAAATGGTGAATGAAAAAGTGCAAACCCAAGATTCATTGTGCAAACTCTTTGATGTGAATAGTCTTGTCGGCACTATTTTTGGTGTGAGGTTTGCCGAAAAATAAATAAAGAAACCACCTAAAATAGAGATTTTTCATACCAATTTTTCTCTTCATATTTTCAGTAAGTTTTAAAATAGCCACTGGACTGACGTCACTGACCAAAGGAATGGGGAACACACCTTCCCATGTTTGGATACGGTTCGCTGCAACTATCTAAACTTATTGTTGTGCTAGCTGATGAGCTAGTCACTGGTGGCTTAGATTTGCAGAATGGACTGATGTACTGATAGTGTGCTTGTTAGTCCTACTCGTTATCTCTTCTCGATCGTCTCCTCCTTGCTTTGTTTCTTCTATACTACTTGCCTTATCAACTTTTTTCCTTATGGTTGGCTTCCCTCTCCTAGTCCCTTTGATCCAATCGTTCATCCCTCGCCCTCCGCCTTCTTTCGCATAAGTCAACCGTCATCTATGGTCTCTTTCTTTGTTCCCAGTCAGGTACTCTGGGGTTTATTCTTCTTCTCTCTTGTTGAATGACATAGTTTTTTGGTTGAAAGCACAAAGGCCTTAACATGTCTTCCTTTCTTGCAGGTTGTCACTCGACATTACCATTCTGTTTTAACAACCATCTAAAGGGCCAAAATTCAGGGTTTATGATGAGAAAGTGCTGCTCACGTCCTATTTATAGAAAATACAGGCACACAAATTTAGGGAGTTCAATCACTAGAAGTACTCATTATGCAATAAATAAGTTAATTTATGCACTTAATTATGTTATTCTCATCACTGTTGTCACTTTTAAAAAGTAAGAGAATTTGAGAACTAAATATGTACATAATAAATGAAACCACTTGAATCTTGAGGAAATTTAACAGATCTCGCTAATTAGAAACAAAAGGACTGTACTGGGATAGTCAAAAGATGGAGATGCCATGCACTGTTTTCTTCTATCAGAACCATGGGCCGACCGAATGAAAGTACAACCAAATGAAAGAACAAGGGATACATGACCAAATGGACAAACATTTATAATCAGCTCCCTCAAAAGATTCTCAGATTCTTCACAATGATGGACAAAGGGCACTTAGTCGATTATCTATCCAATCCTCTGCGAAGGCTCCATATTCAAGAAGAACTGCCTATCAGATTACGATGATACAACTTCTACCTTATTGTTAAAGTTCACCTTAATGACATGAGGGCCTCTACTAAGGATTCTCTCTAGAAGGCCGATCAAAAACCATTCAAGCAATCGAAGACCTTCCAGCTGACTGAAGACCATTCAACCGATCGAACAATTATCAGGTGATCAAATGACAATATTGGCAGGCCATTAAGGCTCTATTTAGGGGAGTGGTTTGAGCTCTTCGCTGCACCCTACTGTAGAAAACTACTGTTTGGGGGCGCGATAGATGAACTTCGCGGCCACCGCAGATGGGATTTTTCGCAAAAAGTGGACCACAAAATTGACCCCGCTACCCGCATTCTACGATTCATTTTTAACCTAGTTGCCCCTTCGATCGATCGTCGTTCGGGTTGTTACGTGACTTGAAACTCTACTCCTTCCCTGACTCTTCTCTTGCATTCATTTGTTGGTCATCTGCTCTTGTTCGTTCTTCTTCCCATATCTTTCCTTTGAAAGAAGCCCTATCCATTGATCTCTTTCCTCTGCCATCCTCTCCTTCGAAGCTGCACAACCCACTTCTTCCTTCTTCGACTGTAGCACTGTTCCTGGTGCTTCGTGCAGAGGAAGGTATAACGGAAGTCCCAACATAGCTTTTTTAACATTTTTAATTTAAGCTCAAACTGTTGGCAGCGTCTTCTTCGCCAAGCAGCATTACTAATGTGATAGTGTGGAATCTTGCATGCAATTATCCATGCTTTCCTCAGTCCACAAACCCAAAAGTGAAAGGGTACCTTTTCTTAATTTTCTTGCTTTCTTTAGCGATTGTTAGTTCTTTTTAGGGCCGTGACTCAAATTTAACAATTTTTTTTCTTTGAAGTATAGAACATTCTGTTATTCTTATTAGCTTTAGCAGAACTGTTTCATTTGGAAGAACAAGCTAAGCAACAAGAGCTAGGTCGCTAGAGCAAGGTTTACTAGTTATCCATTCCAGCTCCCCCATGTTTTCCATGGACATCACCAAAGGCACAGATTCTTATTCCGCTGTTGTTTTCCTAGCTCATCTGTTATTAGATGGCTTATTCTTTCCATTTCTCCTTTATATAAGATTCAATTTTTATTAGCTTTTGCCTGCTATACAATAGCAATTTTGAGGTATCGAATCGTCACTATTAATGAATCTATTGTTGATAGAAGTAATCACATTCAGGGACCGACGACTAGCTTTCCTTCTATTATTTTACTTTTCAATTTTATTGTAGGATTTTTATTTCAAGTTTTTTTTTTAATTCTTTGGTGAATGGATATTTAGCATATGTGAACATTGTTTCAGTTCTTGATGTTATTCACATGACTCATGCTGCAGTTGCTACAGTAAGAGTTTACTGCAATTTAACCTTGATTCTAATGTGTTTGACACTTATTTTTTCTCGGTTTCCATAAACAGCTGCCTGACAGCTGGTTTCACACAGTTGCACCAAACAGACAGCTAGCTTCACTGCAGTTGCTTCCTCGCAGCAGCTTCCTGGGGCAGCGCGCCCCCCACTGGGAAGGCGCGGAGGCGAGAAGCTGCAGCTGCGCCAAACAAAGCCTAAATGCCCCTCTTCATGAAGTTGTCAGTATGAAATAGTGTCAATGTCAGTTACAGATAATAAAAGGCCATGAAGACATTTACAAATATGAAAAGGTAAATACTTGCAACATCCCTATAAGAACATAAATAAACATATATCATTACTAGATACTTCTGTGATATATCCTTTCTTCAAGAGATGACTACTAAATTTATACTGTGAGAACTAGTGTTATTGTGCACTCTCTCTTTCTCTCCTTCTTTTCCTTTTATCTCTAGTTCGTGGGTGTGATCCACGGGATATTTTTTGATTCAAGTATCCAGAAAACATATTAAAGTTAGCCATGGCCTAGGATGGGCTTGAAGGCAAACCTTACTCAGCAAAGATCACAATTTTCTGTGATTCTGTTTACTGCTTGGATGCATTTTTATTGCAGTAGTTCTTATCAGATTGTTGCATCCTTTTCCATTATTTGTCCAGTGATGATGAGAAAAATGCGATCTTCATAGTGAGAAATGGAATATATTGCTCATTTTGATAGTCTGATATAACATCTTCGGAGTTAATTTGCATGATGATAGCTCCGTCGGATTTTCTCGAATCTTTTTGTAATTGTACAGCTTGTGAGCGAGGTTAGATTATATTACAAACACAGCGCGAATGAACACTTCTGATATAAATGAGGGAATTTAGTTAGAACCAAATCCTGCAAGAGATTATAGTAATTTCTGTCACAATATTCTTTGAAAGAAAAGGCGAGATTCGTCTAGTGCTTTTGCCTTTACCTTGTTAGGCTTCATGAACTTTAGACCCTTGCTAAACGTCTCTGCTCCAAAATCTGCTTTTATGCTGCAGTCGACATTAACCTGCATCATATACTTAACTGAAAATTCTTAACGGAGAAATAAATAAATAAATAAATAAATATATATGAACAAAACAAATCAAAACACAAAGAAAAGAAATATAAAAAAAAATATTACATCGGGACTTGAAACATAATTTATGTCCAAAATTTAATAGTGGGAAGTCTAAATGTTAAGTGGGCCCACCGCATTGCACTGAGTTAAAATTTGTAGAGCTCACTTAACACATGCTCTAAATCCTAACCTAATATTTTTTCCTAATTTTGATGCGAACTTTGTCTAAATATCCACTGCAAGAAAAATAAGGCATTATTATGGCACAACATATACACGCTACCTTCATCACTGGAAATGAGAAGTTATTAACATGAATTCTCGCTCGAACCCGACCAACTATCCGTACTTCAATTCCAGTGCCGTTAGAAGAGTTGCTACCCTTGTCGTCAGTCTTCGCATTTATAAATCTACCGATGCTAAATCTCTTCACCAGAATATGCACGATGACCGTCACATTAGTGCCATTAGGTGGCTGGTAGAATCCTGGGACCTCAACGACACCAACAAGATTTCTATCGTAGAAAATCCCAAAGTTTGAGGAGCTGTATCTGATCCCAAACTTATTGAAATTTTGGGTAACAAACAACAAAGACGCCATTGATGCTTGAAGAAAAACTCCTCTTCCAGAAGATGTATCTATTCTGATGCGGTCAAGGTGGACAGAATGCAAGCGGAATATGGGCTTCTTTGGTTTCACGATGAGGAGGATAAAGAGAATGGAAGAGCACAGCAATAGGGAAATGAGGAAGATGAAGGAGAAGAGGCAGTAATATCTCATTATGAGTGAATCGAACCACTTCAATGATTTTTGTGTTTTTTAATCCATTTTCTTCAGTTCTTCCTTGTCTTTGTAATTTCTTATTGGAGATGTGAGCCTTTTTTATTTTTATACTTACCTGCTTGTCCTTGGTTTAAGCCTTGCAAGTACTCTTTCGGTCTTATTCCTTTCTTTTCAGTTGGCTAGCATTCTTTCTTCCTTACGTTCTTTCCACAAAGCATCCTTTGGAGAGATGACTTCATTTGATAGGTTACTATGTTTACACGTAAACGAAAAAATATATTTTTTTTTTTTGCATGCAGTTTTTTATGGCTTTTTGACTATTGTTTTAGTGTAAATATTCGTATTTGTGGATGTACATAAACAAAAATGAGATGCGCAGCCATTGTATTTTGCAAATATTCATGTGGGCAAATATCACGACATTAAATATTAATAGCGCTATGAGCTGATTGTGTAATTAGAAAATGTTACTTATTACAATATTGGAAGAGGATATAATTTTGTTATCAAAACAAGCAAGCAACAATTTGAGATATTATATGCTCTCATGTTTTATAAACTTGATTTCAAGGATAAATCCTTTACAATAACTGATGACTCGTCCCACTTTGGATGGGTGATTAGCTAAATGGGCTATGATCCAATTGCAATTTGATGACCTATATATCCCTGAGCAAGGCAGCAAGGGGCGGGCTTTAGCTAACTTTCTAGCAAATCATCTGATCCTAGCTGATTCGCCACTTAGCGACGGTTTACCTAATGAATATCTATTGGTCATTGATTCTCTAGAATGAGAGTTATATTTTGATGGATCATCTTCCTTAAAGGAAGACCCATCTGAATCACTCCCAAAAGGAAAAAGTGGGGATTTGTTTGATTTTTGTATCACTCGAGTGTAGTATTACTAGCTATTCATATAGTTTGAGTCACACACAAATAATGAGCTAGAATATGAAGCTTTAATTCTTGGATTGAAAGTAGTCATCCAAATAAGTATAAAGAGGATTAAAGTGCACGGGAATTCTCAACTTATAATTAGCTAGGTGTTTGGAACCTATAAATTTCTCAATCCTGATCTTTTAATTTATCATAAGACAGTCATGGAAATATTAGAGCACATCCCTAATGCAACACTAATTAAGATATTAAGTTCCCTTAATGGCAAAGTTCTTGAGCATGCTAAGCCAGCCAGGGAACTTTCAAGTCTGAATGGGGAACTTTTTACAGTGGTAATCCAAGATAGAAGAGTCATGTCACCAACACACTCTGATTCCCCATATGTTGTACTTCAGTTGACGAAGAGGTAGTCCTTCTTACTTCTGATGAGTCATAAGATGATTGGTGTTATGCCATTATCATATATTTGACAAAAGAGATACTCTTTGATGATCGCTCCCTTGCTACTCAAATTCAAAAGAGATACTTTCGTTTACCATCATGAAGAATACATTGCATCGATGCTTATTTGAGTATATGTGGTTGAGTTATACTAGGAGAGATGAAGCCCAAAGGGTTATTATTAGAGTTCAAGAGAGCATATGTGGATCCCATTAATTGGGTATGAAAATGAAAAAAAAGATTAAGAGCCTTGGCTATCAATGGCCTTTGATGACTCTTAATTGCATGGAATACGAAAAAAGATGCCATCAGTGCCAAGTTCTTAGCCCATACTTCCCTAGTCCCCAAATGCGCTGCACTCCACAGTGGCATCATGGTCTTGTATTGCTTGAGGGACTGACAAGAAGGGGCTTATTGACCTTCCTGCCTCTAAAAGATACAAATTAAATTTTTTTTCCACTAATAATTTTTCTAAATAAGTAGAAGTAGCCCCTTTAAGAGAACTAAAGGTTGACAATGTGTAATACTTTATTATAAAAATTATTTTATATTGATTTTGTGTGCCATGTCAAATCATTTTAGATAACAGGTTGACCATTACAAACAACAAAATTAATAGATTTTCTCTTCGTCATCAAATTGACTGGCAATATACTACTGTAATTTACCCAAGAGGAAACAACTTAGCTGACAATTTCAATAAGATTTTGGTAAATCTTGTAAAGAAAGTTTTGCATGCTAATAAAAAAGAATGACATGAAATGCTCTCAGAAGCTTTGTGGGCATACCATATGACCTACCATACACCCACTTATTCTATTCCATACAAATTAAACTTTGGGTACGAAGTAGTCTTTTCTTTAGAAACTGAATTTCCATCATTGGAGGTTGTCGTAGGCAACACTATTAACAGTGATCAAGACATCTTACTTAGGTTGGAAGAGCTAAATAACCATGATGGACTTAGGTTGTTAGCCTAAAAAAACATCGAGCTATATCGCACTCGAATGGTCAGAGCCCATGATAAATTGGTAAGGCCAAGGACCTTCACGATTAGATACATGGTGCTAATTATATGCTGACCCATTGTGACTCACTATCGTAGGCACAAAAAATTTGAATAAACTTAAGAAGAACCTTTTATGATAAAAAAGCTATACGATGGAGGTGCTTACTTACTGATTATTGCAGGTGGATCTCATTGGATGTCACTATTAATTAGAGATATTTGCAAAGATATTATGCATATATATATATATATATATATATATATATATAATGCATGCTAGAGTTGATGCTCAAAGCTTTGATATACTTTGTGACTCAACTTTAAGAAATATAAATGACATATTTTTTGATATTTCATTTATATGTGAGTTATTTGTGATCATTGATTATTTTTTCAAAGGAATTATTTAATAAATCTCTTAAAAAAAAATTTGTTAAATGTGAGAGAAGCTATGCACTTCTTTTAACAAGCTTTTCGGCTGCACATTTCATGTGGGAACTGAATCAACAATATTCCACTCATAAATGAATGTAGTATATATTCGTAATGGGGTATATTTGAGTTAAGCATAATGTTAAACATCCTATGGTTAGAATACCTTGCCTATCTAAACTTTTTGATATTTTGATTGATTAGGCCATTCTAAGTTCCTTGACAAAAGATATGTTGTATCGGCTATACCAATTTTCTTATGGCTAACCATGTTTAATTATAGTACCTCGATATTCAATTGAGTCATGTTCTTTCTTCAGTAAGAATCACCTCTGTTAGTTCTTACCAAAGCAACTTAAATTATTAGACAATCTTGCCTTTCTAACCTCTTTGATACTTTGATTGAGCTAGTCAATTTTGATTGCCTTGTTAAAAGGCTTGTTGTATTGCTTAAAGAACCTTGTTTATTGAGCCGATCCATGTCTTTTTGTGACACCTAGATACCCAAATATATCATGATGCTTTATTCTGTAAGGATCGCCCTCACTAACTCTTACTAAAGCGGTTTATATGGGTTAGACTACCTCACTTATCTAACCTCATTAATAATTTTGATTGAATTGTTTAGTTTTAATTATCCTATGACCAGACCAGCACTTACATAAGTATTTATACTCCAAAAGATTTCCAAAAATTTGTCCCAAACTATATTTACCAGCTAGTGTGAATAAATGAAATGATTTAAAAAATATATAATAAGCCCTCACATCAGGGGTACTATGCAAGTATACGTATCGTTTCAAGTAATATATGGTTTTCCTTAAAAACCCTAGTATCGATCCTACGGGGAACGTTGTAACTCTTAATATTGACTTACAAAACCTCTATCTTACGGGGAATGTTGTAACTCTTAATATCGACTTGCAAAACCTCTATCTAAATTGCAAATAAATATGATAGGAGATAAATTTTGAAATGTTTGAAAAACATTAAGACCAAATGTAAGCATAAGGTATTAACAAAGTTTAAAAGTTTAATAAAGTTAAGAAGATTGATAAAGTTTAAAAGTGATTTTGAAGGCTATGAAAAGGTCTTTCCCCTTGCAAAAAGATGTTAATCAGTATAGGATTTGAATGATTAAAAATATGAAATGATTTATTGTGACAAATAGTAGCATACCTATACTTTACCCCCTCTCGGTGCTAGCAAAAAACATTAGCTAACCTAAAATTTATCTCCAGCTTGTGTAGTAGTGCTGAGTAAATTCTAGCCTTTAACTTCTAGATAACCCTCTGTGCCCTTTCTATAGAACCTACTAGAGACCCATAGATCCAAACTTAAAATTGAATTGATAAAAGAGTCTAGTTTGTCACCCTAGAAACATCAATTCTACGCCTAATTATACGCCTATCAAAACTTATCTCTCTATCTATTTGCATTCCCCCTTAGACGATTGCAACGACTCTTTCCAGAGTAAGTGTGGCATTCATAAGTTTGGTGAAATCATAGCCCTTCTGGGTCATTATGTTTCTCGATAAATTTTAACCTCACAAGTGGCCAATTTGCAAAGTCAATGAAGAATCAGTGAAAATGCCATCTTAATTTTTAAAATAAAAAAAAAATTTATGACCATTCTCATTCAACATGAATATTTCTCAAATGCAATGAGAAAGAAAGGGAAATACTTAGAATTCATGGAGATAAAAAAAACACACATGACTTGTATTGAAAGTTAAGTCTTAACAATAAAAACTGAAACACGAAGACAAGATACCTTATGTCTACTCCCCACGCAATTTCTGGAGTCTCCTTCAAGAAATTCTTCAAACTCTTACACAAAATCTTACTCACACACACAAAAACACAAAGTAAAAGTAGATCTTCCCAAAGCCTTCTAACGTCTCCCCACAGAATGTCTTCCTTATGTTTTTATTTTTCATCCAAAATGTGGCATTATTAATAGATCTCTGATAAAAACTAAGGGTTGCTTCAAACACCACTTCACAATTTGGCCAAATTTAATGCACCTTCTGGAAAATTGGTTACTGGCACTATAACACCAATCTGGGGCAGTATAGTGCTCAATTCGCTTGATAGATGACGTTATAACGGCATACAAAACTCTACATTTTTGCTCCATTTTGCCCTATTTTTCTCTAAATATCTATTCCATGTATCTGAAACCAAAAACATGCAAAATACCTTTCTTTAAAGTGCAATACCATAAAAAATGTGCATAAATGATAATTGAATGTACACTAAAAATAGTTAATTTTTAGGTGCATCAATTCCATCAAACTTAAATTTTACTTGTCCTCAAGTAACTCCTTGTACTATGTAGAATTTTATAACTTATGGTAGTGAGTTTTACTTAAAGACTTCTATAGCTTTTGTTTTATAAATGTAATATTAAAACTCTAGAAAAAAAATTTTAATAACTCAGGTTAAAACTAAAATGTAAGAATATCTAGTAGTCAAGTCTAAGAGTTCTGATTTTCTATTCATTTCAAGAATAACTGTAATTTTTCATACTAAGGATGCTTAGAAGAATTATAAGAAAAAGAATTTCTTGAGAACTCTATTAGTAAGGGTGCTAATAGTTTAAAAATAAGTTTTGAAATATAATTAATTCCCTTTCCATAAGATGATTTAAGTGCAACAAACATTTTATTAGGCATCTCCTCAAGCTTTTCCTCACATACTTTCCATAAGATGATTTAAGTGCAACAAATATTTTATCAGGCATCTCCTCAAGCTTTTCCTCACATATGTTTTCCTTTCTTTTTTGCTTTTCCTTTTCTTTTGATTTTGCTTTTCTTTTCCTTTTAGGATCATTTTCAATCCTTTCTTTTCTTTTCATGTCATGTAAGGATTACTCTATCTAGATAGCTTTTAATGATTTTGAACTTCACCATCCTCTTCTTAAAATTAAGAACTTCCCACATTTCCTTACTTGACAATTGTGTTTTAACTTTGAAAAAGATATTTCATAAAATCTCAAATTTTTTTTAATTGTAAATCTAAGATCCTTAATATTTCCAAAAGTATAGTTTCTTTACTCTAAATAGTAAATACATAATCTTATACTCTTATGCTAAATATTTTAAATATAGTACTAACCTTTATTATTAAAAATTTTCACTTAATTCTACTATAATATTTATAAAATCCAAAGTATAGTTATCTAAAAATAACACTACATACCACAATTTATGTTAAAAAAAATTTAAGGACGAATAATTTTTTGTTCTTAAAAAGTTTTTCTCCCTTCCCCCCAAACTTAAATTTTTTATTACTTTAAAACAATATAGTTCATGAAGAAAGAGAAAAAAATTGAAAATTTTAAGTAGGAGAGTAGTACAGGCACCAGTAGTAAAGATAGATGTTGAGTAGTAGTAAATCTAAAATAAGCATGTTAAACAATAAAAGATTAAAGTAAAAGACTACTCTAACACACAAATAATATAAACTGGAGCAATAGATAAATAGTAAAACAGTAGAAAAAATTAGGGCAACACATCAGTTAAATAAAAATGTACACCTAAGTAACTAAATAAAGCACAACGTAATACTCCAACAATAACACATCAAATAACTAACAAAAGAAATCCAAATATAAAATCTACAGTAAAGGAAAAATACTCTAATCATCTTCTTCCTCATCATCATTACCAACATCAATATCCTCCTCCATTTCTCCACCACTCTCATATGGAGAAAATCTGGGGCATGTAGAAAATTCCACTGAATGATAGCCCATTAGAAATTTCACCAGAGACACATTAAAAGATATATCATAATCAACTTTCCTCTTTAGATACTCACAATTATGATTAAAACGAGCCTCTAATCCTTGCATATAATTTTGTAACGATATAATATCACCTTGTTGAAAGACAATCTACTCCAGAACAGTGCTTAAAGTAGAAGTACCAGATGTGGAAGGTCTAGAAGTTAAAGCTGAGGATGAAGTAGAATGAATGTCAGAACCCCTACTCCTGGATCCAAATGCAGTATGTTTTCCATACATCTCTATAATTTTTTTTCCAATGGATTTATAGGGAAGCAAAATTTCCTCCCATGGCTCATACTTAACTCCAAATTCTAGGCACATGGTGGAAATAAGAGAATGGTAACCCATACCTCCAGTTGTTCCTCCTTTAGAGGAAATAATCATGTTCTTATAAATGAGAGAGCCAATATCATTAGGTTTCCTCATTTGAATGCAATAATGAAGGTGGATCTCGACCATCTTACCTCACTAAAATGGTTAATTGGAAGAAATCTTCCAGAAATAAAGTAATATCAGGCATGAGAATGAAAGTTAAGCTTTTAAAAAGAAAATTTTTCTCGACGTCCATTCTTGATGTTCTAAAGTCCATGTTTGTTAGAAAAAAATCCTATAATCTCATCAAGATCAGCATCCGTGGGGTTAAACGCTGAATAGAAGCAAGTAGAAACACTATGCATCTTGTAAATATGATTAATCCGAATTGGACTAATATCTATATAGTGTCCTCTCACAAACACCAAATCATCAAATTCATCAGGCAGTTTGGCATAAAATTCACAAACCACAGAAATCACAACAACAATAGTGAAATAGTAGAAGTTTTTCCACCATCGTTTAGCAATCAAATATTCAATAGTTCCTCTAGGACAAAGAAAACTTTGCTCTGCAATCAATTTCTTAGATGGTAGACCTCCATATCTATCCTTAGCTTTTGAATTAGCAAATTTTTTGTTATCAAAACTAGTTTGTCCTCTACCCCTCTTCATCTTAGGAGCCATGCAAAATCTAAAAAAATAAATATTATTTCCAATAAGTTCAAAGTGTAACTTCATAAGGCTCCTACAAACACATTCTAAACCAAATATTTGTTCAACCATGGATTTCTAAATTTCTCATCAAAATTTCAAATTTTTGGCCTAACCATAATGTGGAAGAAATCCATGGTGAAATTAATAATTTTCTAAGTCAAAATGTTGATTTTACCCAAAGAAGTTGAAATCTAGAGTTTGAAGCACTAACTTCAAACAAATCAAGCAAAAATTCAAACACTAGGGGAGAAAGTTGCAAAATAAGGGAGGAAGAAGACGAATCAGGGCCAAAAATGGTGAAAACTGGTGGTCCAGACGCTTAATAACATAACAAGTTTGGTTCGGCGCTATAACGCCATGTATGCCCTGATGAGTGGCACTATGACACCCAATTGTGGTGCTATAGCGCCATTCATAATCATTCAGAATTTTAAAATTTTAATACATTTTGAAAGAGAACATAAAAAATAAGATTTTCAAACTCTAACATTCCAGTTTTAATGGCCATATTGAAAGTTACAAAGCTATTTTTCATCTAAAATTTAAGTGTGCAACTACCAATCTCATCATTAAAATACATAAAACCAACTTTTAACAACAAAACTAAACTTATTTTCTGATATTAATAATATGTTCAATACACACATAACATAGACTTAATTAGAAGTCAATACAAGCATAGATAAATATCTTGAATTGCTAGAGCCACTATAATAACAAAGTCGGCACACCATACATAAACACTTAATACTAACATAATTTTCTATCTAAGAGTCAATCTAAGAGTAGTTGAGAACAATGGTATCACTCTCATTTTCACCCTCCAAATAATTACAATCAAAAGCATGATAAAAAGAAGTGTGAGGAAATTTTGATGCAACCTTATTATCAATCCATTTGTTGTTGTTACACATACTTACTTGATATTCTTGGAAATACGCCAAATGATTGAATTGGAGTTTCAATTTCCAATCCATATTTTTGTATAGGTTGAACAAGTCTCCATACTTGGAGTGCAGATGGGATATCTCCTCTTCAATTTTCCCAAGTTTTTCCATAAGCTGCTCTAGAATTAATGCTAAGAATCCGTTGAAGTAGGTTTGAGCGTCCTTATGCATCATCTTCTTTTCATAAAACATCCCATTGATAACATGCTCCATGATGTTTAAGTAAGAATGAATTTTTTTACTCTCTACTCTCACTAGAATGCTTAGAACTTTGGAGGGGATGCCTCCTTTCCCATTCTAGGCGATTTTATAGAGACAAAGAGGGTAGAAAATTAAAATTTGGGTGATTGATGGTAGTTATTCAAACTGTGGTGTTATATTGCTAGATCTTGCATTGTAGCGCCAATAAAAAAATTTTACATGTTGAATTTCTTTTGTCCCCTCCTCATTTTCATCAATAAAATAATATTTTGTCTTATCTTAATCATGTAAGACTCAACATCACTTCAAAAACTCATAATAACAATAATCACTAATCAAATCAATCCAAACTGATAACTATGGGCTGTCTTTCACAAAGTGCTTAGTTTAACGTCGTCAGCCTGACATATCCAATGCTTTTAATTTGATTGACCCAACATTATGATCTCCTCAAATGTAAGACTATCTCCACTTATATATGCTTTTAACATGTGTTCATTTACCTTAATATTTTTTTTAGTTTTAGGATCGTCAATATCAACAATACCATTTGGATAAACTCTTACCACAATAAATGGCCTTGACTACCTGAACTTAAGTTTTGTTGGAAATAATTTCAATCTTATATTAAATAATAGAAATTCATGTCTAAGCTGAAAATGCTCTTTTAAAATCCTCTTTTCATGCCACATTTTCATTTCTCTCCTTATAAAATTTAGCATTTTCATAAGATACATTTCTTATTTCATCAAGCTCATGTAATTTTAATAATTATTTCTCTCCAGCATCTTTCAAATTATAGTTAAACTCTTTAATAGCTGATACACCTAAAATATATAGTCTTTATGCACAAATTTTTATACCTATTTTTGGGATATTGTGCTTTAATGAAAGGTATTTATGTGTTTTTCTTTCAGGTATAATCAAATGGATGAAAATGGTGAAAGAAGTGAAATAGGATCAAATTTGGAGCAAAAATGAAGAAGATGTGTAATTTAACTGAGGCGCCTAAGCGCCTAAGCACCCAAAACTAACACTTACGCGCCAGTGAAACATAGAAGGCCTTGCCTTAGCGCCCAGTACCTCGTGCTTAAGCGTCATAAGTAGTTACTTGATGATTCAATGAATTTGAACAAATTTTTAAAGAGGTGTGATGCACCAAAAATATATGCATTTTTATACCTATTTCTTATACACATTTTTGGAGATATTGTACTTTAAAGAAAGATATTCTGCATATTTTTGGCTTCATACAAGAAATGGACTTTTGGTAAAAATATGCAAAAATGGTGTAATTTGGAGCTAAAACAAGCAAAAAAGAAAATTCTAGCCTGATACATTTTGATATGTCTTTCTATGCTTAATCTACTTCTCACTTATCACATGTTTTTGAATGGAATTACACTTTAAAGAAAAGTTTTTTTCATGCTTATTTTGTAGGTATATCTTTTAGGAATGAAACACTACTGAGACGGGGCAAAACAGAGCTAAAACAAAGCCAAACGAAGTGATATAATGGAGATGATGCAGACCAGCAATGATGGCGCCCAGACCGGCACCAACGATGCCCAAGTCCATAGAAGCGATGAAAATGGCGACGAAAGAGCCCAGACCAGAGTCGACAGCGCCCGAGATGATTATGTACAAATTTTTTATGGTTTTTGATGTTCTAGAAGGCTCCGAAGTGATTCAAACACCCCATGAAGTGATTTAACGCATCTAGACGCTTAAAAATACTCTTAAATGAAGGGATTGTCTTTTGGAGCTAATGAGTGGTTTTTAAATGAAGAGAAGTGTCTCTTCTAGTTATTCAATGAATCTATACACTTGAAGTAAGAAGATGAGTCTCTTGAAGCGAAGCTCTTGGGAAAAAGGAGGGATTTTGTGTCTTTTTTGAAGAGAGGGGTTGGTGCCTCTCATATTGAGGATGTGTGTGTGTGTGTGTGTGTGTGTGAGTGTGTAAGTGTAGAGTAAAGTCATGTTTGTGGAGAGGATTTTCTTGAAAAATTATAAGAGGAGAGGGAAAGTGAGAGGTTTCTTCTCTATTGCATTTCTAAGAGAGAATTCAGTGTTGATTGTAAAGAGAGAAAGTGATTCAAGGGAACTTCAAGAGATTTGCTTAAGGAGGAGCTTAAGATAATTTGTGTTCTTTCATTTATTTGTTTTGTAATCTTGTTTATATATATATAATTTGTGTTTTGTTGTATGTTCCTCATGAATTCTGAGTAGTTTTCTTTGTCTTTTTCTCTGTAATGAGATATAGTGAAATGGAGAGATAATTTGGATATGCCAATTTTAAAAAATAAAATAAATTGTGATGATTTTTTCACTCCATTCTTAATTTACTTTTGATTTGTCCCATTGAAATGTTAACATTTGTTGTGAAACATACTATCCAAGAAATGGAGTATGAGCTTTACAACAAAGTGAGAATCACATTCGATTCCATGAAGGAGTGTTTCATTCATGGAATTGAGTGCAAATAAGTAGGGAAATATATGTTTTTTGGTGTAGAATTTGAGATTTTAGGGTGACAGACTACAATCCTCAATGAGGTCTTAGTGTTTAAGAACTGAAGCTAGAGTTAGCCTCCATGGGAAGGGAAGTGGGAGCTCTAGAGTGAGAGCCAGTTTCTTCCCAGCCTAACCACTGATTTATGGACTAAACTTAAGATTAGCCAATGATTCTCTATAACACTTGACCGAGGGTAGAGAACTAAAACTGCTCCTATTTGACACAATAAAAATTCAAACCATTTATCTCTATCATTAACAAAAAATTCATTGTAGTGGGAAGAATACCTTCTTAAATTTGAACTCTTCATAAAAAAAATTTGTTTAGTCTTAGTAAATTTAACTTTAAAGTAGAGAAATTAATTTAGTAAACTTTGTTTCATTAGCATACATTAAAATCACTTTAATTAAGGTGTTTCAAGAAACCATTAGTGAAAATGTGGGAAATAGTTAATGGATATGAAAGAACATACAATAGGCTTTTTAAAGGAAGCAAATCTAACAAAGTGAGAATCACATTCGATTCCATGAAGGAGTGTTTCATTCATGGAATTGAGTGCAAATAAGTAGGGAAATATATGTTTTTTGGTGTAGAATTTGAGATTTTAGGGTGACAGACTACAATCCTCAATGAGGTCTTAGTGTTTAAGAACTGAAGCTAGAGTTAGCCTCCATGGGAAGGGAAGTGGGAGCTCTAGAGTGAGAGCCAGTTTCTTCCCAGCCTAACCACTGATTTATGGACTAAACTTAAGATTAGCCAATGATTCTCTATAACACTTGACCGAGGGTAGAGAACTAAAACTGCTCCTATTTGACACAATAAAAATTCAAACCATTTATCTCTATCATTAACCAAAAATTCATTATAGTGAGAATAATACCTTCTTAAATTTGAACTCTTCATAAAAAAAATTTGTTTAGTCTTAGTAAATTTAACTTTAAAGTAGAGAAATTAATTTAGTAAACTTTGTTTCATTAGCATACATTAAAATCACTTTAATTAAGGTGTTTCAAGAAACCATTAGTGAAAATGTGGGAAATAGTTAATGGATATGAAAGTACATTCAATTGGCTTTTTAAAGGATGCAACTCTTGGAAGATTCATTGATTGTGGGCATATTTTGAAGAGACACCAAGGCACCATTTGAAAAATTATAAAAGAAGCCTTGGATTGAAGAATCAGAGAGGATAGCAAACCCTCATTACAATAGCCCACATGCTGTCGCCACCGTCCATAGCCTCCGCCGTCACTTTTCTTTTTATTTTAAGTTCTAATTTGTATTGTAAGTGAATGAAGAGATTCAGAAGAACTTAAAGACTTTGGTAGAGAGGATTTGAGATAAGTTTTTATCTTTGTGACTACATTTGATTTTATTTTAGACTTCTTTTTTGTTTGCATGAATTCTATTTTCAAACTTAAGCGTGATTGTGTTTTCTCCATAAGTTATGAGTAGTTTTCCTTATGTTTTTCCTTAAAATGATAGGTAATTAAGTATTGGATGGAAGTTGTGTGAAGTATTAATCTTTAATGTTGGAAGAGTTGTGATTATTTTAAACCTTGTACTTCATTTACTTCTTGATTTGATCAATTAAGATGTTAATACTTGTTTTGAGAACATGTATGTTCCGAGATGGTATTGTCTCAGTCAACTAATGATAAGAATCACATGAGGTTGTTTGGATGAGAATGTAATTCATATGATTGAGTGCAAATTAATAGGGAAATAAAGTTTAAAGGGTGTAAAATTAGAGGGCCTTAGAGTGACAGGCTAAAGCTCCTAATTTGATTTATAGTTTTAGGTTTTGATATAAGATGTTAGCCCTTAGGTGGAGGGAGAAGAGGGAACTCTAGAGTGAGAGAGAGTATTTTCACTACCTAATCTGTCTTCAAGGCTATTCAAACTTTAAATTAGCCAATGTTCTTTATAGCATCTTTAGTAAGGGTAAAGACTATTATTACTCATATTTGACACAACACAATTTGAATACTTCCGCAACATAATTCATATACTTGTTATTGATTCATAATAAGGAAAAATGTATTTATTTATATTGTCTTCTTCTTACAAATATCTAGTAAAATTTAGTTAGTTGTTTACTTTACTTTCAAGTATCAAAAATTACAAAAAGAGTCAAATTTTCATTTCTATTATAACATCTAAAGTTGAGTAAGAATATTTTGTTAAGTAGAATTTGTTATCTAATTTTTTTCCGATTTTAGTTGCATATGGTAGTTGTTTGTGTGGGTTCGATATTTGATGCTTTCTCAAAAAGTCCTTTATTACTTGATAACGATACGTATACTTACGTAGTGTCCCATAATTAAATATAATAATTGTATTTTTATTTGCTTCAAACTCAAGTTTTTTGCCTAACTGTTGTTGGTGATCATGTTTTGGCACTATTTCATAGTAAGAATTATAAGTAAGGAAAAATTAAGAATATAATCACATACATCGGATTGATATATAAAAGTCAGGATCAAGTTTTTGGCGCCGTTGTCGGGGACAAAATTCAAAATTTTTGAAGAAATTTATAGAAAACAAATCTTTATCTTTATAAAGTCTTATTTAAACTTTTAGATTTATTATAGGAATATCGTATTATTGTTTTTATTTAAAGTGTTTGTTTGTGTGATTTTATTTTATGTTGTTTCATAGTAATATATGTGTAGTTCAGGTTCTACGGGATTAGTGCCCTATGATTCTGAATTAGAAAGGAAAAACTCAAAATTACTGAAAAAATCAAAATTTTCAAGAAATGACAAATTAGAATAGTCAAAATATTGAAACCAATCAAGAGTTTAGACATTTAAGAGATTATGCAAACCCTACAGTGGATAAACTTTATTGTAGTATTAAAAAACCTATTGTAGTGGCAACTTCATTTGAACTTAAACCTGCTATTATCTAAATGGTATCAAATAATCAATTTTGGGGAGCACCAACTGAAGATCGAAATTTACATTTTGCCAATTTTCTCAAATTGTGTGCTACATTTATATATGATGAAGTATTAGATGATGTTATAAGACTTACATTTAAATATGATGGCGTATCACCTGGATCTATCAGAACTTGGAGTGATTTAGCACATAAATTCTTTGCTAATTATTTTCCAGCATCAAAGACTGCAAATCTTAGAAATGATATTACATATTTTAGTCAGTTTGATGGGGAATCTATTTATGAGGCGTGGGAATGATTTAAAAAGCTCTTAAGAAAGTGTCAACACTATGCTATACCAGATTAGTTAATAATTCAAACATTTTACACTGGATAAGCTGGATCTCATAGATCTATTATCGATGTTCGATGTTGTTGTTGGTGGTTCGTTGATATCGAAACCATTTAAACATGCTTTTGCTTTAATAGAAGAGATGGCTACCAATAATTTTCAATGGCTTTCAGAGAAGGTTAATCTTAAGAAAGTAGCCAACATTCATGAAATTGATGCTTTTGCTTTTTAGCAAATCATGTTGTTGCAATTTCAAGGATGTAGACCAATTTGGAATAAATTTTTCTCAACCAATTTCCATGATTGAAAAGAATTCATTAGGCCAAATGGTAGATTCTCAAGCATCATTAGAAACTTTGAATGACATAAATAACAAGCAGAATAACCCATATTCAAGTTATTATAACCCAGGTTATAAGAACCATCTCAACTTTAATTGAAATAATATTATGGTTGATAATAATTAGCAATGGGGGAGCAATCAAGTAAACCCATTGGGAAACTGGAACAATCACAAAAATAGTAATTATAGACCTACTTATCCTCCATATTTTAACAGTAATTCACGATTTAAGGAGAAGAAGTTGTCTATAGAAGAAATAGTGTTACAAATGGGAAATCAGTTACAAAGTCAAGGAACTACAATTAGAAATATTAAGAATCAACTTGGACAAATAGCAAATTCATTAGGTAATAGATCTTAAGGGAAACTTCCTAGTAATACAGAAATAAATCCGAAAGACCAGAACAGAGAGCAAGTAAAAGCTATTCAACTTAGAAGTGGAAGAGAATTGGAAGGTAGAGCTCAAAGAGAGACTGAAGTAGAGAAGTTTTAGAACAAATGCTAGGCTATGTGAGGTTTATAAATAATTTTCTTAAAAGGAAGAGGAAGTTTGAAGATAATGAGACTGTTGCACTTAGTCAGGAGTGCAATACTATAATTCAGAAAAAGCTATGAAAAGCTTAAAGATCCTGGTAGCTTTACAATTCCATGTGCAATATGAGATATTTTTTATACGAAAGCTTTATGTGATTTAGGTGCAAGCATTAACCTTATGCCATTATCAATATTTAAATGATTGGGATTACAAGTGTTCGTCGCCAAATTAGAAGTTGTCAGTCGCTGGAATGGATATTTCGATGCCAGTTTAATAGACAGATCTCATATCCTCAGTAGTTTAAATAAATGAGCCTAATATCGCAAACAATGCATCTAGCCCGAAGGGTAGACATACTACTTATTGGTAAGGCTCGATTAAATAAATGAAAGAATTTATGATATCCAATTAAGTTTACAAAAAACCATTTTCTTAAGTTGACCGACAAGTTCACTTATTTTATAAAAAAAATTAAATAGGGCTTATATTAAGCTGGGTTCTTGAAAGTTTCCTATAAGGGTAAGCCCCCATAGTAAATTACATCTTAGATAATCGAAGTCACCAAGAAAACTCTTGATAAAAATCAGGGGATGTTGTCTTCAAGAATTTTAAAGGATAGGAATTTTCAAAAGATCAGACAATGAGGTGTGAAATAAGAATAACTCAAATTTGCAACATTTATTTTTGGATTCCAAAGAAAGAAGAATAAAGAGATGTTACAGATCTTGAGGAGAACCTCGGTGAGTTCCCAAACTATCCTATGGTTTGACATCAATTTTGAGAAGAAATTTTTTAAATGTTTCATTCTGCAAATTTCTATTAATTAGGGCTTACATTTATGCGAGACGGTCGTACAAATAGCCTGAAAGATGTGAGGATTTAGAACGTGATGAACGACATCCTCAGAATCCCAAAACAAGTTAGGGCTTAATTGTATAACAAAGTCATACAAAGGCCTAAAGAAAAAGTTGAGGACTTATGTCGCACTAGACATACAACCTCAAATTCTTATGACTCATTTTTTAATTCTAGGAAAAAATGTGTTGCTGTAGATCCTCATGTTGTTGTAGATTTCTTTTATAAATGGATTCCTGCGGAGTTAGCTCTAAGCTCTTCGACAAAGTAGCAGTCCTAAATTCTAAGGTCTGAAAGTTTCAAATGAAAAGTTAAAGTTCAATCATTATGAGGGAGGGGGTTAAATTTGATTAGAGCGACATTAGTTAGGATCCCACAGTTCCCTCATTCCTGCACCACTATTTTTTTTGGATTCACTTAGTCCAAATGAATTTACTAAACTCAACTCAATGAGTTCCATACTTTCATTTAAACCGACGGAAATTTCGTTAGCAATCATAGGTTATCTCCTCTGAGGGATTCCAGATCATCTGATAGAGACATTTTATTTAGTTGTTATTTTGCATTATTATTTTGTTTGTGATTAAATTAAAAGTTGTCTTATATTTTAACTATTGTGGAGGTGGATTTGATCTTTTTTTATTTCTTAATTTTATTTTTGGTTTTAGTTTTGTAGCTATCTTAAAAGTTTCAGTTTTGACATGCAGGGTGACCTTGTTGTTTAACATGCAAGTTTATAAGCAGGAAGAAAGAGGTACAGAAAGGTAAATAAAGTAAATTGCAATGCAATAACTTAAAAGCTTGCTTGTCAATTCTTCCCATTCCTCCACCTTAGTTCAATTGTGAGGACCTTGCTAAGCTCTTCCAAGCACCAATTTGAGCTCTTGTTGGATCTGAGTATGAACTCAAGCAAACCTAATTTGGGGGGTCAACCGAAGTATATGTTAGGGTGGTCTGATGATGGGGCTTTCAGTGGGGAACTTCTTCTTTGGCTCTAGGGATGGTGTGGGTGAAGTTAATTTGGATTTTGTGGAGTTTGAAGAAGTGTCCTATTTTGGGCTTAAGTTTTGGTTGAGAAATTGGGCTCGGGCAGTGGGGGAGGTGGCTTGGAAGTTGTCGGGTTGAGCTTAAGAGGGCTAGAAGAGGCTCTTGAAGCAATTTGGCAGAGTCTCCCTAAGGAATTGGTACATCTCCCCTCTTGGTCATGGAGGGTGGTGTATTTATTAGAGAGGCTAAGGCGGCTCCCAGCCATGTGTTGAAGTGTTGAATTAAAATAGGATGAAGGAAGAGACATTTCGGGTCAATATGGGTCAATGCATGATTTAGGGTTAGGCTCACCCATCAAGGAAGGTTTGGGTGCTCAATAAAATCAGGTGATTTAGCTGGGTTAGAATGGTGAAGTCCGCATCCAAGTGGATTATGGCTAATGGTGTGCTTAAGTGAGTCATGTGAGTGGATAATCATGTTTGAGGGGACCACTAAAGAGGCTCCTCCTTTTACCGAAGATAGCATGGTGACATGAGAATGACTCACATGGCTTGCATTTAGCTTGGAGATGGCTTCATGGCTTGTCCTTGGCTTGGTCAATTTGCATGAAAAGGGATTTTAAGATTTTATGGGGTATTTTGATGGGTTTTGCCATGAGACTTAATATGGAATGATGTGATCATGAATTTAAAACTTATGTAATTATTTTAATGAAATGGATGATAAGGAGAAAAATTTTCATGTGGCTTTTAATTGAATTTTGAGCTTTTAGAATTAAATGTGGAGTACTTGAGCCTTTTAAAATTAGGGATGGACTTGGACTTGAGTTTGGGTTGGGGTTGGGTAAACTTTGGATCAAATTGAACTTGGATTTGGTTTCAATTAAGTTTGGTGATGACGAATTTGAGTTTAGAATTGAAATTGGGTTGAATTGGAGTCAATTTGGTTGACATTAGGGCTAATTAGGGAAATTGGGCCTTTAAGGGAAATTTAGGGCTTTTGGTATGGGTCAATTTGATCATATTGTGTGGGTTCATGGGAGTGGTTTATTCATGGGAGTGTTTCAAATGGGTTTTGGGGACATTTGGGATGATTATAGAATTTTTGGGAATTTTAGCAAAAATTAGAGTTGTAGGTGTATTTTGGTAATTTGATGGAGATTTGGGCTAGAATGGGCAAGTAAGCAATGAAGCCATGCTTGAAGCCATGTCGAACTGATAGGAGGCATATGAGGACTCATTTTTGGATGTTCCATATGTTGGTACTAACCCTCTTAGCCAAAAGGAGTTAGAAGACTAAATCAAGGGGGTCCTAGGGTGTGTGAGAAAGTGTAGTGTGTCCGAGCTAGCTTAACCAAGACCAGACCACGTAGAATTAGTCTCAAGGCTTGACCCTCCTATGGGGAACTCTTATTGAGCTTCCCTATGCTTAGTCACATCCTCCCAAGTACTAGAGGTTACACTTTAAGCATATGAAACTCCAAGTGAAGCAAAGAAAAGTTTATAATTTCTAATGATAAGGGTTCTTTTTCTAGTCCTCTAGGAATAGTCAACATGAAAGTCCTATGTCTAGACCCTAGGCTATTAAAGAGGAAATATTATACCTCACCAAAAGTGAGGTCAACAAGGAGAAACATCCTCTACTATTGTAACTCTGCAGTTAGCAATTAGCAGATCACTCTATAACATATCTTAAAGGAGTTATAGAAGATGTTTTAATGAAAGTGAATTAATTTATCATTTTTGTTGATTTCATCGTGCTAGATATGGAGGAAGATAAAAAGATACCTATCATTTTGGGGAGACCTATCCTAGCTATAGGAAGAGCAATGACAGATGCACAAAATGGGGAATAAGCTATGTGAGTCAATTATTAGACAGTTACATTTAATATTTTAAAATCAATGAAGTACACTGCAAAAGGTAAAGATGATAAATGTTACAGAATGGATGTGATAAGAAATTTTAGTGAAAGCCATTTCAAAACAACTTATGAAGATAAATTTGAAAAGAAAGAGTTGGAACACGTGTAAGAAGAGAAATTATATCAACTTGAAGATTTTTATAAGGAAGATTCAAATTATGTTCGAGAAAAATTTGAAGTTTTCAACACGACAGAAAAAGATAAATTTTTTTCATCCATCAATTGAAAAACCTCCTGAACTTGAATTGAAGCTACTTCCTGAACATTTAAAGTATGCCTTTTGTAGGTGATTCCTCAACATTACTTGTTATAATTTACTCAAAATTAACTACAGAAGAAGAAATGAGTTTAATGAGAACTTTGAGGAAATATAAGAAAGCGTTTGGATGGAAAATTGCTTATATTAAAGGAATTAGTCCTTCAATTTGTATGCATAAAATTCATATGGAAGAGAACTGCAAACCCAGGGTTGTTCCGCGAAGGAGATTGAATCCTGTTATGAAAGAAGTTGTAAAGAAAAAAATTTCGAAAGAAGTTGTTAAGAAAGATTGTTTTTAAATGTTTAGTTGCTAATTCACTGTGTTCCTAAGAAAGGAGGAGTGATTTTTTTTAAATGGTTAGATGCTAATTCACTGTGTTCCTAAGAAAGGAGGAGTGACTGTGACTATAAATGACATGGTGAATATGCATTGGTTATAGAAAATTAAATCCCACCACTAGGAAAGATCATTTTCCACTACCCTTTCTAGATCAAATGTTGGATACACTAGATGGGCATAAAATGGGCATAAACACTTTTATTTTCTGGATGGATATATTAGTTATCATATGGATATATTAGTTATCATCAAATACAAATAGCTCACAAGGATCAAGAGAAAATAACTTTTATCGATCCTTATGATACATTTGCTTTCAGAAAAATGCCGCCCTTTCATTTATGTAATGTCCCTACTACATTTCAAAGATGTATGATGGCTATTTTATGTAGTCTTTATGGATGATTTTCTCAGTGTTTGGAACTTCATTTGAATCATGTTTAGAACATTTATCCAAAGTTCTTAAGCGCTGTGAAGAAATAAATTGGTGTGAAGAAACAAATTTAATCCTTAATTAGGAAAATTATCAATTTATGGTAGCAGGAGGAATTGTTTTAGGACATCAAATATTTGAAAATGGTATGGAGGTAGACCCTGCAAAAATTCATGTGATCGCTAATTTACCTTATCCAACAAATGAAAGGGAAGGCAAATTAGGAGTCTTTTAGGACATGTTGGATTCTACAGGCGATAAATTAAAGACTTTTCAAAAATTTCTAAGCCTCTATGCCATTTGCTTGAAAAAGATGCAAGTTTTAATTTTGATAAGGAGTACCTAAAAGCTTTTGAGCTATTAAAAGATAAATTAGTCATTGCACCAATTATTGTTTCACCAGTTTTGGAAAAACCTTTTGAACTAATGTGTGATATAAGTGATCATGCTATTGGAGTTGTTTTAGGACAAAAGCATGATAAGATTTTCGAAGTAGTTTTCTATGCAAGTAGAACTCTTAATGAAGCTCAAATTAATTATGCCACAACTGTGAAAGAGTTATTAACAATAGTAAATGCTTTTGATAAATTCAGATCATACTTAATTGTAACTAACTGTGTTGTGCATACTGGCCATTCTGCTATTAAATAATTAATGAAAAAGAAGGATGCAAAACCAAGATTGATAAGATGGATTCTTCTTTTGCAAGAATTTGCCTTTAAGATAGTAGATAAAAGGGAGCTGAGAATCAAATTGATGATCATTTGTCCAGACTTGAATTAAAAAAAACCACTATGTTTTGAAAAAGAAATTAATGAACATTTTTCAGATGATGAATTATTCAATATTAATGAGTGGCATGTTCCATGGTATGCTGACATTGTAAAATTTGTTGTTAGTGATATTATGCCCTATGGAATGACTTACCAACAGATGAGGAAATTTTTATCTAAAGCTATGACTTATTTTTAGGATGACACATTTTTTATTAACAACATATAGAACTCCTATAGGAATGTCCCTATACAGGCTAATATTTAGGAAAACTTATCATTTACCAGTTGAACTTGAGTATAAAGCACATTGGGCTATTAAATAATTTAATTATAATTTAAAGGATGCTGGTGAGAAAAAACTATTGCAATTAAATGAGCTTAAAGAGATAAGGAATGACTCTTTTGAGAGTGTTAAGATTTATAAGGAAAAGATGAAGATGTGGCATGATTGGAGGATTCTTTCTAAAAGATTTGAGCCAGGGAAACAAGTTTTGCTATGTAATACAAGGGTAATATTATTTCCAAACAAACTTAAGTTCAGGTGGATGGACTGATTTGTTGTGTAACAGTTTATCCTTATAGAGCTGTGAATATCAAAGATCCTAAAACTGAGAAAAATGGATGAACCCATTTGTTGTGTAACAGTTTATCCTTATAGAGTTGTGAATATCAAAGATCCTAAAATGAGAAAATATTCAAAGTGAATGGTGACAGGCTGAAACCTTAATTTTTAGGGGATCAACTTAAACTAAATGATTTTATATCATTGGGCCAATCAGAATAAGCATTGGTTACATTGGGCTGACGACATTAAACTCATTAAACCAAGCGCTTTGTGAGAGGCAACCTATAGTTATTTATGTGTTTGTTTTGAATGTTATGTTGTTGTGTTTAATTTAGAAAATTTTGGTAGTATTATTAATTTATAATGATTTAGCAATGATTCTAAGACCTTAATAGATGAATTAGACATGTTATTATGAGTATTTGGATGTTTAGTTGACCTGTGCTAAATTAAGCACCCGTGCTTAAGCGCCATCATTCGGCGCTTAAGCGCGACAATTTACTAAACATGCTAAATTATGTTTCTAATAGTTTGAAATGTGGTTTAGTGGGTTTTAACAAGGGTTACTGGTATCAAAATGTGTCTAGTAGTTTTAGGTATGATCTAATGCCTATAAATAGAAGGGAATGAAGAGAATTCTCACCCCACTTCAATTTTTAATAACCATATCAGCTTGGGAGAGTGATTTGAAGAAGGAGAAAGTTATGAAGAAGAAGTTCATTAGTCAAAGTGCTCAAGAGGTACACAATATTTTCCTAACAGTTAGATTAGAAGGAATAGCAGACAAAATTACTAAAATTGAGGCTAACATGACTTCAATTGAAGTGAAAGTGATGGAAGTTAATGTACATTTGGAGCATATTGGATGGCAACTTAAGATGTAATTTAGCTATACCAATTTGGTTTGAGAAGTGGACAAGGCTATATATTTGAAAAATAATTGGATTGAAGAAGACTCAACCAGAGTTCTTCACCATCATTCGTTCTATCAGATTTATAATCCAAATGCCTAATAAGAGACTAATGATAGGCCAGAACTCATTTCTCCGGAAGGAGAGTGGAATTAAGTTCTTTGTTTAGTGTTTTTTTGTGTTAAGTGTTTATTTGTTAGTGTTAAGTTTGTTTTATGTGTTTTTAATGCTTAGTTTATTTAGTAGTTTTTTTAGTGTTTGTGCTTAGGAATTATCTCTTCCAAGGCTCTTTGGAATTAGAATTTATGTATCATAAATCTTTGTATTTGTTTGTGAACTAATATAAGTGTTTCTTTGTGTGAAACTTTGTGTTATTTTTTGTTGAATTGAATTAGTTAATATTGGTGAATCTTGAGGAAGAGGAGAGTTGAAGGGGAAAAAAATAGTTATTAAAGATTTATAAGACCATTTAGGGGTAATTGACTTATGCTAGAAGTGCATTTTACTTAAATCAAAAAAATCAAAATTTTTGCACTGGCACCTAAGTGCCAAGACCCCGTGCTTAAGCACTAGCTAACCCGAGAGGTAGGCACCTAAGCGTCGAACTAGTCGTGCTTAAGCATCGGTTCACTTAAATTAGTTCGTGAACGATTTAAAGTAAAATTTTGAGCCAAAATCCTCCATTTTTACCCCAACTTCATCTCTTACCTTCAGTTTTCACAATTTTTAGAGCTAGGCCATTCTCTAAAGTGACAATTTCTTGGTGGATGCAAGCAAATTTGTTAGATTTGATCTTCTTGAGTTAATAGCTTCACTTCTATGCAAAAATTTTTTATTTTCACCATGTATTTTGAGCACAATATGAATTTGACTGAAAAATCACTAAGGAGAAGAAATTCTTAATGAAATAATTAATATTGCAAATGGGAAGTCAATTACAAAGTCAAGGAACTGCAATAAGAAACATGGAAAATCAATTGAGATGTATTGCTACTGCACTTAGCAATAGACCTCAGGAACGTTGCCTAGTAAAGTTGAAGTTAATTCTAAAGATAAGAACAAAGAGAAAATTAAGACTATTCAACTGAGAAGTAAAAAAGAATTGGAATTAAAAGTTCAAAATGAAGTTGAAGTTGAAGTTGAACAAAAAGAGATGGAAAATGAAAAATCTAATGACGATTTTCATTTTGAGTCAGAATATCCTATCAAACTAATGAAAATTACAATAAAAAGACCACCACCTCCATTTACAGTAAAAAGACCACCACCTCCATTTCCACAAAGATTGAAGCACAAAAAAACAACGATAACAAATTTAAAAAAAATTCAAAAATATTGACGAAATTGACAATAAACATTCCATTTGTTGAAGCCCTGGAACAAATGCCAAACAATGTGAAATTTTTTTAAGGAGAAGTCTACATATAATGAGACTGTTGCACTTAGTGAAGAGTGTAGTGTTATAATTCAGAAAAAATGTGTGGCGCTATAATTCATAAGAAACATCCTCAAAAACTTAAAGATCCTGGTAGTTTTACTATTTCTTATGCTACAAGCAAATGATTTTTTGAAAAAGCTTTATGTGATTTGGGAGCCAGTATTAATCTTATGCCTCTATCAATTTTCAAAAAGTTAGGTTTAGGAGAAATTTCACCAACTACTGTAACTCTTCAATTAGCTGATCGTTCGATTACCTATCCTAAATGAGCTATAGAAGTTGTTTTTGTAAAGGTTGATAAATTTGCCTTTTATGTGGATTTTATTGTGTTAAATATGGAGGAAGATAAAGAAATTCCTATTATTTTAGGAAGACCATTTCTTATCATTGGAAGAGCTTTGATAGATGTGCAGAAAGGACAATTAACGATGAGAGTTAGTGATCAAGAGGTTGCATTTAATATTACAAAGTCAATGAGATATCCAGCAAATAGAAGAGAGGATGAATGCTTTAGAATGAAAATTAATGACTATTTATTCAATGAACATTTGACAAATACATTTGAAAAGAAAACCAATGAAGAACATTTAGAGTAAGTGGATGAGGATATAATTTAAGATGAATTTATAGAAGTAAGTAATGAAGAATTAGATTATGTTCAGAAATAATTTGAACTGTTAGATCCTATGGTATGTGAAGTTTTTTGAAGGAGAAGTTTACATATAATGAGACTGTTGCACTTAGTGAAGAGTGTAGTGTTATAATTCAGAAAAAATATCCTGAAAAACTTAAAGATCCTGGTAGTTTTACTATTCCTTATGCTACAAGCAAATGATTTTTTGAAAAAGCTTTATGTGATTTGGGAGCCAGTATTAATCTTATGCCTCTATCAATTTTCAGAAAGTTAGGTTTAGGAGAAATTTCACCAACTACTGTAACTCTTCAATTAGCTGATCGTTCGATTACCTATCCTAAATGAGTTATAGAAGTTGTTTTTGTAAAGGTTGATAAATTTACCTTTTATGTGGATTTTATTGTGTTAGATATGGAGGAAGATAAAGAAATTCCTATTATTTTAGGAAGACCATTTCTTATCATTGGAAGAGCTTTGATAGATGTGCAGAAAGGACAATTAACGATGAGAGTTAGTGATCAAGAGGTTGCATTTAATATTACAAAGTCAATGAGATATCCAGCAAATAGAAGAGAGGATGAATGCTTTAGAATGAAAATTAATGACTATTTATTCAATGAACATTTGACAAATACATTTGAAAAGAAAACCAATGAATATCATTTAGAGTAAGAGGATGAGGATATAATTTACGATGAATCTATAGAAGTAAGTAATGAAGAATTAGATGATGTTCAGAAATAATTTGAACTGTTAGATCCTATGGATAATAACAAAAATTTGATTTCATCTATTGAGAAACCTCTTGAACGAGAAATTAAAAAACTTCCTAAATATTTAAAATATGCCTTTTTAGGAAATGTATCTACATTGCTTGTTATTATATCCTCAAAGTTAACTAAAGCACAAGAACAAAAGTTGTTGGAAACTTTAAAAAGATATAAGAAAGCCTTTAGATGGACATTACCTGATATTAAAGAAATCATTCCTTCAATTCGGATGCACATAAATTTATTGGAAGATCGTCATGAACCAAAAGCTGATCCTTAAAGAAAAGTAAACTCGATGATGAAAGAAGTTGTTAAGAAAGAGATTTTAAAATGGTTAGAAGTAGGAATAATATATCCTATTTTAGACAGAGCTTGGGTGAGTCCAATTCACTGTGTTCCAAAGAAAGGAGGTGTGACTGCAGTGATAAATGAGAATAATGAATTAATTCCAAAAAGACATGTCACTGGATAGAAAATCTACATAGATTATAGAAAATTAATTTCACCCACCAAGAAAGATCACTTTCCTTTACCCTTTTTGGATCAAATGTTTAATAAACTAGCTGGGCACATATATTTTTGCTTTTCAGATGGATATACCGACTATCATCAAATACCAATTGCTCCTCAGAATCAAGAGAAGACAACATTTACTGGTCCTTATGGTACTTTTGCTTTTCGACGAATGCCCTTTGGTTTATGTAACACACATGTGACATTTCAAAGATGTATGACATCGATTTTCAGTGAATTAATTGAAAAGGGGATAGATGATTTTATGGATGATTTTTATTTTCTTAGAACTTCATTTGAAATATGTATAAATTGTTTAGAGAAAGTTCTAGAACAATGTAAAAAGACAAATCTAGTATTCAATTGGGAAAATTGTCAATTCATGGTTGTAGGAGGAATTGTGCTTGGGCATAAAATTTTAGAAAATGAAAGTATATCTGACACAAATTTAAGTAATATCTAACCTTCCACCACCTGCTATTATAAGAGTCATTTGGAGCTTTTTAGAACATGTTGGCTTTTACATGCAATATATCCAAAATATTTTAAAAATTACAAAGCCTTTATGCCAACTTTTG
>NW_018165608.1:193902-194143 GCF_001263595.1 Phalaenopsis equestris | reverse complement strand
ATTTTCATGGCTTCAAAAATTCAAATCACCATTTCACAAATCTAGAGATAATGAGAAAGACAGAAAAAATTACTCAGATCTCATGGGGAAAACAAAACAAAACTTGGAATTCATATATAAAATCAAAGTCATACAAATTACAACAAGTAAATAACTTATCTCTAATTTCTCCCCAAGAACACTCCTCAAAGTTTCTCTGAATCTCTTCCTTTCTTTACAACACACAAAATTCCTCTTCGAA
>NW_018165608.1:168507-193824 GCF_001263595.1 Phalaenopsis equestris | reverse complement strand
AATATTGGAACATTTCTAATCTCTAGGAACTCTCTCTAGCACTTACTTTACTCCCTATATTCTTTCCACCCCATTTCTTCTTCATCAAATTTTGGCCAAAATAGTATTTTAAAGTTGTGGATGAGCTTTCCCAAGAGTTGCCTAAGCATCCCTTCACAATTTGTCCTTATCCACATGAGTAGGCATAACGGCCGAGCTCGTAGTCGGCGACTTCGTGGGCATCGTAGGTGGACTTCTGGAGAATTTTATCTTGTAGCCTCGGGAAAAATTCACCATTGGTGGCGGCGATGGCATCGATGGTGCTGTCAGCGCCGTAGTTCAAATCTCCACATTTTGGTCCTTTTCGCTTCAAATTCGCTCCTTTTTGCATCTTTTTGCTCCATTGACCCTAGTTCAACATTCTTGCAACAAAAGATCAAAAATACCTTTCTTTAAAGTGCAATATCATTAAAAATAGTATAAAATAGGTATGAAAATTTCAACATATTTTCCTTTGGTCAAAATCCCCCAAACTTAACTATTACTTATCCTCAAGTAATTTTAGTGCTATAAAAAAGTTATGATCTACTGTAGTAAAGTTTTAATTCAGAAATACTATAAGTTTGATTTAAATAAATATCATAGTGATATTTTCAGAAAAAATTCAAGTAATTGAATTAACTCTATAGCCACAAGATTATCTAGTTTCCTTTGGTCAGAGAACTATCAACTTAAATTAGTCAAAGACCATCTGAATCGACTCAATGATAGATACCAAAATGACACCCTTTGTATGAGGTCCTAGGTTGCGGTAAACTGAGGGTCTGTCGAAAGTGCTCTATTTAGGCCTCCTATTGAGACTTGAGTAGCTACTTCCAGCCTCAGCCTTGCGCAAAGCACCTTTGGTAGATCCTTCGTCTATTTCAAACTTGCCGACTGGGATCAGTGCCCACCTTCACTGAAGGAGAATAGATGGTCACCACTCCAGTGATTGAGTTGACTACATTGAAATATAATATATAAAAAGTTTCTGAAAAATAAAAATCTAATCTAAGGAAAAAAAACCCTTCATACACATGATTCAATCCCATTCTAAAGTTGTAAGAGAAAATCCTTCCTCGCAAGTTCTCTCTTCCTTGGGTGGCAGAGGGAGGTATGTGGCACTCTGCGCGTTGTGTGGTGGTTGAAGACCATGAACCTTTCACATGGTTCTGTCAACAACTACTACTGACACCTCGTGCATCGCCAAAACACTAACAGCTTTTTGCTTCACCCTCACAGGCGGTAGAACTGGAGTCTGAGTAGGAGCTGACGGGCTAGTTGATCAGCCATTTCATCGGGCGGCCACCTTCATCCACCCAGGACATCTCTCTCTAGATGACATTTGTTCTCACGAGCTCCCTCTCTCAAGTAGCTTTCCTCTACCCGCACCTTCTCACAAGGGTGACTAAGGAACGAGTCTGACAACCCTACCTGGTCCTCTAGAACAATTCTCATTCACTTATTCACCAACACCTTCTACCTACAATCACCTTTTGGATGAGATTATTTTTTCTCGTCTCGAGTCCTTGAAAGCCCTCAAGTAGACGGCTTTGCTATACTTTTCAGCTTTCAAAGACAAGTCGTTCACCATGTTGGCAATCAGAATTCAAAAAATTCAAGTACATAAAATTAGAAGAAGATGGAAAAGCATACACCATACTCTAATTTATAGGAATCTATTGACCTCACTTTTGTGAGGACTTCCCCCCACTTTTCCCGTGACCTTAAAACAAGGCTATAACTTTTGGAACTCCCTTAGAGTAAGCTCAAGCCCTCTAACCCTATGGTTGGGGTGGTTTAGGGTTTTGACTAAGTGCGAGCTCCAAATTGACCTCCATGGGCAAAACATGTCCAAGGTCACCCAAGTCAACCTAAAACCCTAGGGATTTGCCTATGGGCCATAAGGATCACTATGACCACCAAATCCACTAAGGGAGAGGGGGCTACCCAGATTGACTCATCAAACGTCTCCCCAACCCCACCAATTCTTAAAAAAATAGTTCAAAACCATAATGTGTCCTTTCCAACCTAAAACTTAGTTGCACCTTAGAATGTTCAAAGCAATGAGGAAAAACCCTAATTTGGACAAAAATTAACCAATTAAATCTTACATCACATCGTTATAACACATACCATATGATGAACCTTCATTGATCATAGGGTCAACCCCATGTCCATATGGGTCCACATGGTCAACCCAACCACTATAGGGTTAATTTCTACACATCCCTTCATTTTGTTAATTAATTAATTAATCAGTCAATTAATTAATTAAGAGGGACTATTTTGATGGGTCTATTCCAAGCTAACTCCAAATGAAAATCCTAATCCAACCCATGGCGCCCAAGCACAAATACTCTTAACCCATCCTTCCTAGGTCATCCATGACCTAATAACACCTACCATGACCTTACAAACCCACTAAGAACCCATCAAGCCAGCATTTCTGACTTGGTTGAAGTCATAATGGGGGGGAGGGGGCACTCGATCCCCTTAGACCAAGCATGAGGAGGTCAAGCTAGCTCATTTCTAAGCCTCTATCCAGCTCAACAGTAAGACAATAGCCTCAAAGCCCTCTTCAAGCCATATTCGCCTCCATGCTTGTTTTCAAGATGAACACACCATGGGAAAGGGCAAACCTTGACTATCCATGGTCGAAATCAATCTCCCATATCCTCTAAGATTCTTTGAGCAGCCACCTACCCTTTCTTATCACTATTGAGCTCGCCTTTAGCCTCTAATGGCTATTTAAGGAACTAGCCCAAGAATCCTATAAGGGATAGAACTCCTTATGCAATCATCAAACCTTATACCTTCCAACAGAGAATTTGCTCCCCATCACTTAAGCATTTGAAACCCTATCTTTTCAGTCCATTAAAATCACTGAGAAACCTTAATTTCCCAAGCTAGAACTAGGAAATTTTTTTATCATACATAAACCTCTTCAAAACTTAAACTTAAGCATATTAAAAGCTTCCCCAAACCTTACGACGATAATCCCAATCAAAATTAAGCCTTCCTGCAGCCTCTTGCCTACACTAACACCAAACTGAGCCACCATTTAGTTTAGATCATAGGTAGACCCTATTTCAATCAAAATTGAGTTGGTTGAAAGCTTCGTGGGGTCACAACGATCGTCTTCCAAGCCCAATTGATGCTACACCTCTTGGGACCAGGTATGGATCAAGAACCCTAAAATTCACTTTGGGTTTGGTCTTTTATGAAAGAAATCATTACACCATGCTTGATCAACCGTATAAATATGTTCTTCTAGGTTTGATGAAGCTTTAGGATTAATTATCACAAGATTTCATTTAGAAATGAGGAAGAAATTGGGTTTTGATTGCGAACGGTGCTCAGTTAATTGTCTTGTGAGGGAAATGAATGGATGTTGTCTATTTCCATTTATTAGAAACAGACGATGGTGATCGATTTATATCATGAAACAACAGAGGAGGGAAGTGTCGAATAGATGCCACCTCAGATGACAGTGTGGAAAGTGTCTCCAAACACAACACACTATGCAAGCTTTCGACATGTCCTATGAATGTTGCAGCGCCGCATCAGATAAGTAGTAAACTCAATATTTTCAAATTAAATAAATACATAAAAACCTAATAAAATTTAAAAAGATCATATCTTTGTGTATAAAATTCACAAAAATAAAATAAAAAATCTCTAAACTCATTATACTAAGGAGAAAATAATAAAAATAAAAGTGAACATAAATAAATTATAATTAATTTTTAATTAATTAAAACTTTATGAAGTATTTTATTAATAAAAATTAAATATAAGCAAAAAAATTATGAAATTTATTAAGATTATTCTCCTATTCTTGAAAATGTTATCTAATTTTTCCAAGGTTATGGGAGTCCCAACAATAAAATAACCTATTTCCATCACATTTGTAATTATTTTTTAAAAATAATTATGAAAAGTCATAAAATTGGAAATTTGTTAGAAAATTGAGGGTGATAAATTTAACCTAAAATGATTTTTCCCACCGTTGAAAACTCTAAAAAGAAAATTTTAGAAATTTAAGGGTAAAGATGTAAAAAACAATAATAAAAAATTGATTTTTGTCCCAACTTATCCCTTAAACCAAATTAAAACTTTAACCCAAGTGTCTTAGGGGCATTACATCACAGTTATCCCTTTAACCATAAAAATACTTCTATAATCTAGGATTTAGCTTAATTTGAGGCAGGATCTAGGTTAGGTTTAACCCCATTTAAGTCAAACCAAAAAGAACTTCAAATTGCACTCAACCCAATTGAAGTTAAGTCTGAACTTCATATTTGACTTAGCTCACTTTGGTTAGCCTTAACATAAACCCTAAGTGTTGGGTTTACCCATATTAAACCCAACTAACCCTAAAATGTTGAGTTTTCTCATCTTAAACCCATTTAATTCATTAAACCTTAAACCTAATTAGGTTTAACCTACATTAGACCTAATTATCCGACTAACTTTTACTTAAATTAGACGTATTTAAACCTTAAAACTAATTAGGTCTAACCTACATTAGACCTAATTATCCTACCAAGTTTTACTTAAATAAGACTTAGTTAAACCATAAACCTAACTAGGTCTAAACTACATTAGACCTAATTATCCTACCAATCTTACTTAAATTATACTTAGTTAAACCTTCAACCTAGTCAGTTCTAACAATCATTAGACCTAATTAACCTACTAAGTCTTACATAAATTAGACTTAGTTGAACCTAAACCTAAATTGAACTCGGTCCCAAGCCCTTTTAAGTTCAACCTACTTAACTCAAATCAACTAAAACACCAAGTTAACCCAACCTGATTCGGGTTAACCCAAATCAACTAAATCACTGAGTCAACCCAACCTAAATCGGCTTAACCCAAATCAACGAAAACACCGACTAACTTGGGTTAACCTAAATCAACTAAAACACCGAATCAACCTGACCTAACTCATGTTAACTCAAATCAACTAAACTATGAGTGAACCAATCTAACTCAGATTAACCCAAATCAACTAAAACATTGAGTCGACTCAGCCTAAATCGGGTTAACTCAAATCAACTAAATTACTAAGTCAATCTGATCTAACTCTGATTAACTCAAATCAACTGAACCAATAAATTAATCTGACCTAACTCAAGAAAATCCAAGTCGGCCCAATTTTTAGGTTAGCTTGATCTAAATCAAGATTCAACTTTGAACTTTGAAATAAGTTTAATTAAGGATCTATTCAAGTCTAATCCAACTTAAGCCCGAGTAGTAATTCAAGTTTAACTTATTTTAGACTTTAAACAAGTATGATATAACTTTAACTTAATCTAAGATCATTAATTTGAATCAACTCGGTTTAACCTAAGTTGACTCTAAGTTAATGAGACTTGAAAAATAGTGAACTCAACATCTCTATTTAGTTAGTCTAAAGTTAAGTAGGTTTAATTTAACTCCAATTAAACAAAATCATTTTGGATTAACACTATTGAATTTAAGACAAGGATTGAGGAAAATCTGATGGACAACAAACATAATTCAAGTTAACTCGGATTACCTAGAGACTCGCTTCAGATTAGTTCAATTTAATTTGAACTAATCAAGATCTTGGTGATTGGAGGTTAAGTAGGGTTTGACTTCATTATTGAGAACAAACCACAGTTAGCCTCAATCAAGGATAACTTGGGCCAAAATTCTACCTGCAACATCTCTTCTATTTCATGTAGAGCATGAACGGTGCTTGATCAATCGCGGTTGAAGGAGTCGTGTGGACGACCAATAAGAAGAATGGGAGGATATCAACCCAAATTCCTCTCATTCATTCTACTTTCTTTCTCAACAAGTTAAAGATAATCTTATTGGCCGCCTCAGCCTGACCATGGGTTCGTGGGTGATGGATAGAGGCAAATTTGAGGCCTATTCCTTGATATTGACACAAATTTTAAATCTTATTATCTTCAAATTTCAAAAATTTTAAACCTTCTACCTACAAAATTTTGTACACAGGGGAATTTTGTGGTGAAGAGACAAGCAGGATTTCTTGGAGAGAGTCAACTGGGTCCAACCAACCTCTAAGTCGTAACCTTGCCCTACGTAGAGGGGTGCATTAATCTTTTAAATGATAAGGTTCTCTCTCCTTAGCCAAGTCGGTCATTACTCATACTATGGACCGGCCATCCCTTAAAGGGTTAGTTTTAGTCTAAAAATTTTTAATGTATGTTCCTTTTATCTCAATCAGTCAAAGTGCCTTGTACCTTTTCCATGGATTGAATCAACATCATGTTTTTTTTGTGTTCACCCATATTTATGTTGTACTGTGGTTATCTCTATGTTTTACCAGCCGGTGGCACCTCTCCTTGGACCTTCACTCGATTTGATCTAGAGTTTGATTGGTAAGGACAATCAATCAGTGAAGTTTGGCCGGATCAAGTTCCTTTAGTTTCTTAGAGAACCGAGACATTGAGAAATAGAATTAGTTTTGTCTTTTATTGCATTCATCAAAATTACAATTAGTAATAGTACTTTCCTTTGAATATTCAAGAAATAAATTCCAAAAATAAAGATTTTTTCTAAGAAAAAAAGTTCTTTAAGTTGCCTTTGTTCCATGTTTGTGAGAGTTCCTTTCCAGCATATGTGTTTAGTCGATACACCCCGGGCGAGACGAGTTGGCAGACAATATAAGCTATGCTCTAAGTCTTGTCTAACTTGCTGACCACTTGTCCACGAGTTGCTTGATCGACCTTCTTTAAGACTAGATCTCAAGGGATGAAAGTCTTCTCTCAAACATGCTTGTCAAAATAAATAGCAGTTTGCCTCTTAATATCCTTTTGTCTAGGTGTCAAACGGGTTCAAGTTTCTTCCACCAGGTTGAGGGCTAGCATTTCCCCTCTGAAGTTAGTGTTTTACTACTTGATTAGTTCTTCTATGACTAATGAAGTGGCTCTAACAATCCTTTTACTATGATGATCATATTTAAATAGCAGCACGAGGTCCATTCCATGAGTTAACATGAACAGTGTTTGTCCAGCCTCCTACTACGACATAGTAGGCATTGTTTGGATCGCCTAGAGCACTGAGGGTAGCTGGTTTGCCCGTCTTTTCCCTTGGCTCCTTTGACCATTTTCCTCAATAGATTTAAGATGAACTTATTAGTTGTCTTAGCTTGCCCGTTCATCTCAGGGTGATGGACCGAGTTGAAATTAGATCAATCCCCGATCTTGCTCAGAAGTTCCTTACTCGCTGGTTCACAAAATGAGTTCCTTAATCAGTGAAGATGATAAGTGGCAGTCCATACCTGGAGATCAAAGTGAACCATAAGAAATTCTGAACTACTTCTGTGTTGATTTGAGTGAGAGGTTTTGCTTTGATCCATTTTGAAAAATAGTTGACTGCTACCAAGAGGAACTTTTTATGATCTTTTGATGCAGGAAAGGGCTTGTGAATGTCAAGTAACCACTTGGTGAATGATTGAGAACTAACTATTGGTTGCTACATGATCCCGACTTTTTATATAGATGTAAAATGCAATGTATGCAATTAAATATTTAATTTCCTTAATAATTATTCTTAATTTTAAATAAAGTCAAAAACTTGATCCAAAGCAAAAGCTAAGTTTTCCACTATGAAACAAATAAAAATATAATTATAATATTTCAATATGTGATACTATGCAAGTATATGATTCATAATCAAGTAATATAGGACTTTTTGATTAAGCCCCGAATATCGAACTCACAAAGAAGACTATCAATATGCACTTAAGAAAACTAGAAAGTTTAGATGACAAAAATTTACTTAGCAAAATATTCTTACTTAAACTTAAGAGGCTTTAATAGGAATGAAAATTTGATTCTTTTTGTAATTTATGATATAAGAAGAGAAAGTAAGCAACTAATTAACGTAACTAAATATTTGCAAGATGAATGCTATATAAGTAAAATATTTTTTTTCCTTATCATGAATCGATAATAAGTATAAAAATTATGTTTTGGAAGTATGCTAAATGTTTTGTGCCAAATAGGAGCAATAATATGCTTTACGCTTACTAAAGATGCTATAAAGAACATTGGTTAATCTATAGTTTGAATAGTCTTAAAGACAGGTTAGGTATGGAAGATACTAGCTCTCACTCTAGAGTTCCCTCTTCTCCCTCCACCTAGGGGCTAGCATCTCATATCAAAACCTAAAATTATAAATCAAATTGGGGGCTTTAGCCTGTCACTCTAAAGTCCTCTAATTCTACACCATTGAAAAGTTTATTTCCCTATTTATTTGCACTCGACCCCATGAACTACATTCTCATTCATGAAATCAATATGTTATTCTAACAATTTGTTGACTAAGATAATATCATCTCAGATCTTAAATGTTCTCACAACTGGTATTAACATCTTAATTGACCAAATCAAGAAGTAAATGAAAAGCAAGGTTTCAAATCACCACAAATTCTTCCAACATTGAAGTTAATACTTCACACAACTTCCTTTAAACACTTGATCACTTATTATTTTAAGAAAAAAAGATAAAGAAAACTACTCAGAATCCATGGAGAAAACAGAGCCACACAAGAGTTTAAAAGTAGAAATCATGCACACAAACAAGAAATTTAGATTAAAACCAACTGTAGTATCAAAATAAAAAGATAAAAATTTATCTCAAGTTCTCCAGCAAACTCTTGAAGTTCCTTCGAATCTCTTCTCTTTACAATCACTCAAAATAAACTAACGAAAAGGATAAAATAAAAGTAAAAACAGCTTGGATGGATGATGGCTGTAAAATGTGATGGGTTGTTGACCTCCTGCCTTGTTGATACAAGTCTTCTTTTAATAAAAATCTAAAAAATTCCTTGATGTCCCTTCAAAACGTGTTTTCATTCAACAATCTTCTAGAAGCTGCCTCCTCAAAAGCCAATTGAATGAATTTTTATGTCCATGGGATATTTTCCATGATTCTACCTAGGGTTGCTTCAAACACCTCTGCAAAAATTCATTTAAATTTAATGAATCATCAAATAACTACTTTTGGTACTTAAGCGCAGGGTACCTGGTGCTTAGGCGCGAGCCTCTAGCGCTTAGGCGTCAAACCTGGGCTCTTAGGCGCCCTAGTTCATTTTTGCACCTTTCTTCATTTTTGCTCCAAATTTGACACTTTTTCACTACTTTTAGCTTTTTTTATCCATTTGATTGTACCTGAAAGAAAAACACACCAATACCTTTCATTAAAGCACAATATCTCAAAAATATGTATAAAATGTGTATAAAAATACTATATAGTTTAGGTGTATCACTACCTCGGAGCAGGCTAATGATGTAAAAGCGCATATTTTTGACATTGCTCGCACCTTCTCGAGAAGTCTGTCGCGTCTTTCAAGAATGCCAACCAAAAGTTTGCCATTGCATGTGGTAAGCTAAATTCTTCCCTCAAGAGTGGCAGTCAAATGCCATATAATGCACCTCTTAGAGAACAACTTGGACTTCATCCTCTCTTTAACACCTTAGGTATACCAAAGTAACTAACATTTTGAACAACTTTACGTTAATTAACAAGTACACAACAACTTTAATTTTAAAATGCATTGGAACTTTGATATCCTCTAGTTTGTCGACCGTTGGCCCAATAATGTTTCAAAGTATTCCTCCCAAATAGATGTGTTTGGAGAGGATAATGATGACTTGATTGTCCTCCCAACTGTCATGCTTGATGTAAAATTTCTTGAATCTTTTGATTTCCTTTCATGTTTTAGTGAGGTATCTGGTCATCAGCTCGTCTTTCATTTCAAATTTTTCATTAACCTGATTTATGGCGAACAAGGAGTTAGTCCTTACTAGGATGTATTGGGTGCCTATCTCATAGGTCAGTCAGAATCAAAAATCAGTGATTCATACTCGGCTTAGTTGTTTGTGATGTCAAATTCCACCGAGATTATGTAGTAAAGATGCTCTCCAGCTGGGCTACCTAGGACTAGCCTCAGTCCTACTGTTGCTTATTTGGAGGCTTTGTTGACGTATAGGATCCATTTCCTATCTTTAGTAACGATTCCCTCATTTGTCTCCTCTAACTTAGAAAACTTAACCAAAAAGTTTATAATTACTTGGGCTTTAACTGCTATCCAAGGAGCATTAGAGATGTTGAATTCACTGAGCACCCCTTCCATTTTAACAGTTGATTGGAGTGCTCTGATTGAGGGAACATAGGTTTCAATGAATGGTCTGTGATGACTCAAATTGGATGCATCTAGAAGTACGGTCAAAGTTTGCGGGCAAAAATAATCAAAGTGAAAGTTAGTTTTTCCATAATCAGATTCATAATTTTGGTGCCATAAGCATCTTGCTTATGTTGTAAACTGGGTGTTGTTTTCTAACCTCCTCTCAAACTAGAACTAAGCTTACAACCTCTTGTTCGGCTCCAAGGTAAAGTGACAACTCTTCCACTGGCTTCAAGTTCTAGAGTAGTGGTGCAGACATTAATGAATCTTTTAAATTTTTGAATGCTTCTTCACATTCAACTGTCTGTCCAAAACATTGGTTTTTCCTTAGTGCCTAAGAGAACACTAAAAACTTATCACCTAACTTTGGGATGAAACAATTGAGCCCAAAAATACAGCCGGTCTGTCTTTAAATTTCCTTGGTGCTCGATGGGGAAGACATGTCTAAGATCACCTATACCTTTTTTGAATTGGCTTTTAATCCATCGGGAGTCAATAAGAAGCTGAGAAATTTCTTGGTCGATGCCCTAAAGGTGCACTTGGAAGTATTTAACCTCATTTTAAATTTTTGAGTGTCTCAAATGTCTCCTTTGGATCTTCGATGTGACATTCAAACTTTTTTTTACTAGAATATTGTGGACGTACACCTTAATGTTCCTTCCCTTTTGATTAGAAAAATTGCATACATGAGACACTTATAGGTCACCCAAGGATTTTTTTAGTCTAAAGGGCATTGCACTAGTACAAAATACATCTTGTGCAGTAATAAATTTCATTTTCTCTGCACCAGTCAGGTGCTTATTTATCTAATGGTAATTGGAGTAAGCGTCGAGGAAACTCATCACCGGGTATCTGACTACCGTGTCTACCAAGGTGTCAATCATTGGCAGGAGGTAGGTGTCCTTTAGGAGGTTGGTGAAGTCGACACACATTCACCACTTGTCATTCGCTTTCTTGACCATGGCGATGTTCAAGCTAGTGTTTAACAACTTCTAAACCTTTGACTCTATTAGTTTGGAAAAAGTTCTAGCAGTCAATCAGATCTTCTGCTGGACTGTCCAAGTGTTGGGGTTGATGTTCAATCGGTGGCATGTTGTGTCAATTAAAATATTGGTCATTTCTTCTACGGTCCAAGTGAACACTTCTTGATGCTTCTGAAGCGTCTTTATCAGCTAGTTCCTGGACAATGTATCAAAATGTCCACTGATTTGGAAAACTTTACCATGCTCTTAATTGAAAACAAGTGACTGGAGGATGGCTTAGCTAGTCTCGAGACCCCCTCCCTCTAGATCAGGATGTCAAATGGTTTATAGTTGATTCTCAAAACTACTCATAAATAACAACTTCTAGGCAACCCCAATTTTTTCTGGATTGTTATTAGTTCCCCGTCCCCCAAGAATTTTAATGTCACATGGTCGGTAGAATTCACAGCACGGTAGTTGTTCAACAGTGGCTAATAGAAGATAGCATTATAGGTTGTCAGAGGCTCTACTACATGGAAATCCTTTATGCTTATACTACCATCCCGATTCTCCCTAAGAGATGGTGAAGGCAACAAGGGCCAATGCCTCCTTCCATTCTCTGGAGAATCCGAACAATGGACCTACATGTGTTGTTAACCAGTCGGTCTTTGAACCGATCTTATCGAACACTATTTTGAAGAGGATATTCACAGAAACTTCCTTTGTTGACGAGAATAATACCTACATGGAAGTTGATGATCAGTGTTGTGATAACGATTACTTCATTTAAGGGTTCCCCTTCGGTGGGAGATCTGCATCTGTGAAGATAATTTGTAAACAAATACATGTGTAAGGGACTAAGAAGCATATCTCTCTTGAGAATTGTGTCTTTAAGCTAGATAATAGGGGTCCTCCCCCAAAGATGGTGGGGATTGTTCTTGCTACATGGATCTCTTTTGCCTTGACAGGTCCATTAGAGGGATCTCCTGCTAGTGCTTTACCCTGCCACCATCTATCATGTCGACCACAACAAATTTTTTGAGTATTCTAGTGCAGATGAGTTCTTTGATCAAGTTTCAAAGGTGACAACATTCCTCCATGTTGTGACCATAATCATAGTGATATTGACGATATCTCTTCATATCTCGTAAGACCATACCAATTTTAGTGGCAAGGTCAGATTGAAGTATTACTTGTTTTAGATGACCTGTACTATTTGGGCCATCGTCACTTTGAGGGGTGTCAAACCATTCATTTCTCTATAAACATGTGGTCACTCATAATATTGAATGAATCATTGATCTAAGCATTACTTTTGGTCATGCTTGTCTCGTCCATTCTTCTGATAATCCAGGGATCGAGAGTGTAGCTTCTATGACCGGCGGAGGACTAATTGTCCTTTGCCTTTTGTGGTTCACCTCATTCTTTCTGCTTCTTTGAGGGATGGTTAGGCAAACCCTACTTACCCTTTGGAGAGTCCTGGATGTCTTCTTCAGCAAGTATGTTCTTGTTCATGATCTTCAATACTTCAACAAAAGTAGTTTTTCTAAATAGATTTAGGTCATACCTAAATCGCTTGCTTCAAACTCCTCACTTCAAAGCTATTCTAGCTATTTCCGATTTCAAATTTTTAACTTTCAGCATCTCGTTGTGAAGTGGGTGATGTAGGCCCATAGACTCTCATTTTCTCCCTTGAGGCCGAGTAGGTTGGCCGAGTTTTTCCTCGGCTTCTACACCTTTATGAAGTGCAAAACGAAGAGTCTCTTAAACTCATAGTAACTTATGATGGTTTTGATTTGTAGACCGTTGACCTACTAAAGCACAGACTCTTTCAGGGTTGTTAAGAAGAGATGCAGATTATAGGGTCATCAATTTGGAGCAAACAGACGGATGATTCGAACGTACATGACCTTGTCTATAGGGTTGGTCCTCCCTTTGTAAGGATTCAATCAAGGAGTCCTTAGCTTTGGTTGGGGTATCACCTCTTTGATTCGGCGAGTAAAGGACCCTTCTGCAAGCAGTCGGACTGACACTCAAATTCAATCTTCCCATTGGCTATTTTTCTATGCAGATGCGGCTGTGTGGGTATGTTGGGGCTCGGCTTGTCCTTCTTTTTGCTTGTTGCTGACTAGTTGTGTGGGATAGATAGTTACTCTGGTGGGGGCCTTTGGGGACAAACCCCTCGAGGTTTCACTTCCAAACAAGGCACCTACTTGTTCCTCCGGGTGATTGCTGCCTGAAGGACCTCAAATTGCTCCATTATAAGGGCCATTAGGGCTTGTAAGCTCTAGACCTTAGCATGGAAGTCTGGTTGCGTAGCATCTCTTTTGGGTTCCATGTGTGTTATCTCTCTTTGGGAAGTTTCTCCTTCATAGTTAACTCCACTTCTCTTCTGAAGAATGTCCACGCTCATCACCACCTTTCCATATGTTGAATCCCATATTATCTCTTTGTGAACACGGATCAAGAGTTAGAGTCGAGTGAATGAGAGAAAATAAAGTAAAGTGGGTCAAAACTTTACTATCAGAGGAACCACGGGAGAGTCCAAATGTTTTACCTCCCCTTTGGTCATCATTTGTCTCTTAATTATATGTATATATTTTGTACAATTACAAAAATGTGGGAACAGTTATGCAACCCATTCTTAATATAATTAATGCTCTGATTAATTTTATAGATTTTATATTATATCTTATGGTAATTGACCGGTTAATTTGCTTGACTTTGACAGGTTGAGACAGTCAGTTGAGTGGTGACTTTGTCTTGTGTTGGTAGACCAAGGCATCTGGTCGATTGCTGATTCATCCTTCATGGTGAAAAATGGGTCGCCTGATTAGTCATAGTCAAGGGTTATCACCGTGCATTTTTTGTTTGACTCCAGTCTTACAGAGCCTGCATCTTCGTATGCTAGGTCGGTTCGTTGCATCGATCGTATATTCACTTTTGTAAGGTCTTGGGTGGATCTTGTCACTGTCTATGTGAGATATCTGTCGAGACTCACTGCAGGGATGATTTGCGCCTCACTCTTGGCAGATTTTATCATTATCAAGCGGGAACACATCTCCAGAGCTTTAACCTATCCCAGATTTAGAGACGCGACTTCTCATGTTTTGTATTGATTTGCCGATCAATCACTTACCTCAGAGGGAAGGTTATTACCCTCAATCATTTGTTTTCTTTGAGATTCGTGCCGTTCTGGCGTATACAGGTTTAAAAGGGTTTTTCTGAAAGCCGAAACTGTCTCAAACCAAGCCTATGTTTTATATTAATTTCAGTTTTGCTTAAAACCACTTGTAAGAATATACATTCTTGCATTCATTTTACATCAAATTATTTTAACTTGGCTATATTTTAATTACACCGCATTCAATTTTTAGAGAACCAAAGAACCCGTAAATTTTGCCCAAATTTTGCTACCAAATAAACCTTTATTGTTGACAAAATCATTACAAAATATAGTTTTTATCTTTTTTTTTTCTTTTATATTATGCTTGATATATACATATTTTAAAATCAAAACACATTAAAAGTCCGCATAAAAGTGAGTAAGAAATTTTAGAATTACCTCCACTAAATTAGACATTTTTCACCTTTAGCTAATGTAAATCTTTATGCACATGCAGTGGTAAAGACTTTTTCCCATTCTTTAATCTATTTAATAATTTAGTACTATATATAATCTTTATAACAAAAGCGCTTAACCTCGATCAAGCTAGTGGGATACACCAGATTTAACACTAGTCAGATTTATGGTCTGTTTGGGGCAGTTGCAGCTTATCAATAATATATTGCTAAGCAGTTGATCCAGATAAGCTACTGATTAGCAGCTGATCTAGATTAGCTGGCTGGTTGTTTGATTTGTACGTTTGCAAAACAGTTGATTTGCAGCTGTTTCTATATAAATGATCATTCAGCCACTGTGCAAAATAAACTGGTTGACTGTTTAGTTAGTGTGTTTGAAAAACAGTTTCCAACACATCCTCCAGCCAAAGTAAACATAACAATGGAGCAACCTTATACAACCATTCGAAAAGGAGAATCGTGCAACGCCTCATTCACCCAATTTTCCTTGAAATTATTCAAAAAACATAAAATATCCCAAAGAATCCACAAAAAATAGAAAGCATCCCATTATAGATAACCCATTGCAACAAAAAAATCCATAAAAAAAATATAGAAAACATTGCATTATAGATATTCCAACCAGAAGTGAGCCAACTCACAGCAAGCAATCCAGGGGGAGGCGAGGGACGTTACCTAGGGCAAGAGCGATCGAACAGCCTACGATAAGAGCGATCGAGCGAGAGGCGAGGAAGAGAGGTGAGAGACAATACTAGAGGGGCAAGATCGATCAACCTAGAACAAGAGCGATCGCACAAGGGAGGAGACAAACAGAAGGGCACAAGATGAAATAATTCCCTTGAAGCGGGTCGCGGGGTCAATCCCGCGACCACATCTATTAAAGAAATTAGAACGATATTTTCCAACAAGCACTCCGAACGCACCAAATAAACGGTGCCACGACGCTTTCAAAAAGCCGCTTGCGCCTATAAGCTGCCCCCAGCGGGCCCTTAGTCAATCTCACAAATCTTCAAAACTATTTTTAATTTATTAATATTAATCATATATAATGATTTCTTTTTATATATTCTAAATATATTAACTAAATGTAATTAGCACTTCATAATATTTTAATTAACTATTGTTTAAAAGTTTATTAATCTAATTAATAATAAAGTATTATTTAATCAAATTAAATGACAAATGATATTTTTTTAATTATTTTAATAATTTGTATATATTTAGTGCTAATTAATAAATTAATTGAAAAATAAAATTATAAATTTATCTCAAAATCTTTCTAAATCGAAAATGTTTTCTACTTCCAACCCCCTTTGATTAATGGATTTGCATTTTGAAAACGTCGTAGAGGTGTTTGGTTAACGCGTCCAAGATGCGTGAGTAAAACACCTCTTTTTGGTTAATATAGGACCACAGCCTGTGCCCTCAGTGCCGAGGTCGAGCGTTTCATTGTGATTTTTACTTTACCTACCCCTGTTATCGTCATCCCAGCTCGTGCCCTAAAAGTTTTGCGCTCTGAGAAAAAAAGGGAGATCATAATATACGATCCATCATGCTTGTTCCTTCTAACACTTATCTCTTCCTTCTTGTCACCTGTGATCTACCCTCTGCGCTCTATAAGTTCTTATATTTGGTTATGGTTAGTATGATGAGTTTCGTATGGTTGTCTTTGGTTATCTTTGGTTACCGTAAGGAGCATTTCAATTTTATATAATGTAAGGAGCATTTCAATTTTTCTTTGGTTACCATAAGTAGGATGAGTTACCGTAAGGATCATTTCGATTTTATGGATGGCTTTGGTTATCTTTGGTTACTGTAAGTTCTTTCCTGGTATTTTTCTTCACTAGATATATAATGCTTGCCGATCTGCTACATCGGAATGCAGGAAATCATCTTTGTTGTTATTCTTCCTCACTGGTTATATAATGAATCTCTATCTGATAAATTGGAAGGCCCAAATTCTTTTTGCTGCTATTTTCCTTGATTGATAAGTGGTAAAATATGGAATGTGCATTGGTAGTGAAAAATTTCATTCACTTAAGTGTCAGTTTATGTGGTGATGAACAGTTTATAATGTAAGATTATTGTAAGCCATCACTGTAATGTAGAAATATTTTCGTGGGATTTGGTTTCTCAGTATTTTAGTGTAGAAGTGTCAGAATTATGTTTCTTTCTAATTTACTTCATTTGCAAGTATCAATATAGGGCCTTGTATAAAAAAAATTCTTCAACGAGAGCTCCAAATGTCTAGATACAACACCTAGTACAATTTTTTTGCCTTTTATGTTAATGATGAACAGTTTATCATGCCTCAAATAAATATGAATGATTTTTTTGAGTAGAAGCTCTACATATATATAACTCTTTTCCTGCTAAAAAAGGCATTTTAACTTGAAAGAGTGAGAAAGGGTTGGACAGTTGGCAATTTGCTTCTTGATAATACATGTCCCATCCTAACTGGATCCGGGATTGATGATAAATATTTCCTAATGTTGTTTGCAGTGCACTTGTTGTTAAATTCAATCTAAATTATTTATTCTTCTAGCTACCGTAATTTGAATAACATTTTGGCAATTCGGTTTTGCTTTGGATTTATTCGCTCATGTTATGTTAGCTGTTTTCAAATTCTACATTTTAGCTTGAAACACTGTTGCTCAGTTTTGCTTAATATTAGTAAACATACCTGAAGATTTGAATCATGTTTTTATTAGTTTCATTATGGCTAAGAACAAAGAAGTTGCTACGTCAACAATGTGGGATAAAGATGTCACAAACATTTTTTGCAAACTATGTATTAAAGAGATTAAAATTGGTAATAGGTCTACCACCTATTTTAACAAATAAGAGTGACAAAATATTTCAAAGAAGTTCAAGAAAATGATCGAGCGTGAGTACTACAAGTTACAATTCAAAAACAAGTGAGATCAGTTAAAGAAGGACTGGAAGTTATGGAAGGAACTGAAACGAGGATCCACGGGATTAGGTTAGGATCCTATCAAACGTACCATGGATGCTTCAGAGGAATGGTGGGTTGAGAAGCTAGAGGTAATAATCCCCCCCCCCCCCCCCCCCCCCCCCCTCTTACATTATCATTTAGCTTTCTATTTTGTGTAATCTACCCTCATTCATATTGCAGGCAGCACCAACATCGAAAAAAATTAAGTTGTGCGGAATTGACCCAGAATTAGAAGATAAATTGGATGTAATGTTCAAGGGGGTTATCACTACGGGTCAGAATACCTTCAACCCAAGTGAGCTGGGGTTTGATGGCATATCAGTTGACTTGATACCTGACCAGGTTATGGCTTTTAGTGAAGATCCAAGCATAAACCCGAGGGAAATTGAATTCACATGCCAATTGAAGAGGTGTAAGATGGAAAAAAAATAAAAAATAAAGATGTATTCGTGTAGAGCTCAATAGACAGAATGATAGAAGTATTGGTAGCTCCGCAACCTGTTGAACCAGAAGTGGATGATCCAATGTTGATCATTTTATGAACCTTTTAGAAGAATGTTGTATTTGTCGATTTTTAATGATATGTCAGCTTTTTGTTTACTTTTATCTGAAATAGATTGATATGTGTTTTGGGCCCGAGTTTTTTGTTGAATTATTTGAAAGACAGTGATATGTAGAACTTTTTTTAAAATTACGTAGTATATGTGTTAATTGTTTGATTTTTAAATATTAGCATTTTTTTTTACCTTTATCTTCTTTTCTTTGTTTATTCATATCAAATTATTTTTCCAGGATGAATCGATATCGAGAACGCTGCAAAAGAATGGCGCCTGCGATTGCTATATTACTGTTAGAATACTATCGCTCTGCCATTGATCGAACACCACGCATGACCTCGTCATTCATTGGGGCAAAATGGGTAGGCGAAATGCTAGATGGACATCCCATAAGGTTCAGCAACATATTCCGGATGAGCGTACCAATTTTTTTTATCTTTTGCATGAAATGCGTACCAAACATGAGCTCGGAGGTTTGTCAAGAACTACCACAAGGGAGGTATTAGCAATTACATTATACATTTTATCTCAGACTAAATTGATTAGAGGAGCTATGGAACTATTCTAGCATTCTTCAGAGACAATCAGTCGATACTTCTTTGAAGGATTGAAAGCACTAATTAGTTTAGCTATCAAAATAATTAAGCTAGAAGATCTGTCATTCAGTTCTACTCCTGAAAAAATAGCTAATGACCCACATTACATGCCGTATTTCAAGGTTAGTTTCTTTAATCTATAATGCTTACTTCTAAACATTAATTTTCCACAATTACTTCAAATCAATAGCAAATGCAAACAAACAGAACTGCATTGGTGCAATTGATGGTACGCACATGGACTCCCAACTCCCTAGTGATGAGAAGGTGGCCTACATACGTCGATGCGGTTCTCCAACCCAAAATGTTATGGTCGTTTGTGACTTTAACATGTGCTTCATCTTTGTGATAGCTGGATGGGAAAGTAGTGCTCATGACAACCTTCTTTTTGCCTATGCCACAAACAATAGCATGCAGCGCTTCCCTCATCCACCTTAAGGTTTGCTTGATTTTTTTCAAAATATTCATTTTTCATTTGTATGGATCAACTAAAATAAGCAATGTCTTTTGTGACAGACAAATATTATTTGGTGGATGTTGGTTATCCCTTACAGAGAGAGTATTTAAAGACATTTCCAGACACCAAATACCACTTCCCAGATTTTCAGAGAGCAAGTGACATCGCTCGTGGTAGAAAGAAAATGTTTAATAAATATCACTCATCCTTGCGAGGTGTTATCGAAAGGACATTTGGTGTATGAAATAATAAATGGGTCATCCATTGCGATATGCCTACATACCCTTTTACTAAACAAGTTCATATTATGGTGACCACGATGATGCTCCATAATTTTATTAAACGACATCCATCTATATCAGATACAGACTTTAATATGGCTGACGCTGACGAGATGCATATCCCAGCTGAAGCATTTTAATTCCATGTTGGACAATCAATTCCGAAAAAAGTTATGGAAACCCAGGATGGCGAAGGTGCAACAAAGATAACTGCTTTGAGGGAGCGTATCACAGAAGCTATATGCGCTCCTAATTGAACTCAATTTATTCCTTTTGCAATCTTATAATATGTTTTAGTATCTGTGTTGTCCTCCACAAACTTATTATGGGTCACATATTTTTAGTGCATTCACTTCTTATCTTCTTATTCTGTTGTGCTAATTCGGTTAAGGGGATACATACTTTCATATTGTGCATTCACTTCATATATCCATTATTGTTGAGAAGGGTGGGCATTTCTGTTAATTCCATTGTTATATGGCTGCTATTAACATATGCTGGTTCCAGTATTTCAGAAAACATATGGCTGCTATTAACATAAGTTGGTTTCAGTATTTGACATCTCGCTGCTATATATTGCAGATATATAGACTGTTATATGGCTACAATTAATACTTTTGAACATCTTCTCTGATTTTCTACTGAAAGCTTTTGGTGAAACACTTTACCTTCTTCTCTGATATTCTACTGAGGATGCAATTTTAGTTACATGGCTGAAGTTTTTTTTTGTTGCTGCTGCAGAGGAATTGGGTATGATACATATTCATTTTGATTTTGCTCCCTTCGACAACCTGAAGTTCTCTTTTCTATGTTTACTTGGAGTTCTTTTATGGTTACCTGGGTATGATACATATTCATTTGGAGGGATATTTTGTCTTCCCACCACAAAAGCAATGCATAAGAATTGTGTGATAATGAATGCATCAAAATTGTGTTGCAATGTATGCATAAGAATTGTGTGGTTACCTATTTGGTGGCTCAGTTAACTTGTCACTGAAATGATATATAGAACATAGGGCTATGCTTCTTTTATACATTCTAAGCTTTTGCTTATGTAAAAGTAGCTTTTGCATGCTTTTAGTAGATGTTGGGTTACTCTGCAGATGCTCTTGATCCATATTCTAATATATGTTGTGCTTATGATTAGATGGCCACATATGAATTGGTTAGCATGGCTCTATCCTTTGTTGCATATATGCATATTATGGAGTAATTGATAGGTGAATTGTAGGAATCTGATACATGGGCAAACATTTTAGATCTCTGAGCATTTGAGATGAGAACAATTTAGTACTGTTTATACATTTTAAATCCATGAATTAGGTGTTAGCTATGAGTACATTGCTGAATGAATTTGTTGTAGTGCTTTGTTGTTATTTGAGTGCTTTAGGTTCAATTTACATGCTGCTGATATTTGAGTGCTTTTGGTTCGAGTGCTTTGCTGAAATTACAATACCTGTTCTTGAGTAAATGCAAATATGTTTGGCTCTGTGGAATGACAATTACTTTGTCAGGGAAGTAAATGCAAATGCTCTTTAGTTAGGTTTTAGCTATTACTGGGGGGCAGCTTCGATGGCCACAAAATTTTTATTATCGGCAACAGTTGCCTCCATACTTCAGTAAGTATATTTTCTATATTTTCTCAATTTTTTGATTGAACTATTCTCTTTTCAATAACTGTAGGACGATGAGTTACATATATTAAGGAAAGTCCGGGCAAGGGATTTGCCGGTGCAGGCTACCGTCCTAGCTACTCACGTCACGCCAGCCACATAGCTACGAGAGACAAATCTACAGGTGCCCGCGGTGGGCACAAGGACATGAGGACTGCAATTTCTTTAGGTGGGCCGACAGTATGGCCATTTCTATGATATCCCATCTGGACATCGCTGCTCGGAGTTCGTCGGTATCAAAATTTTAGAACACCGCTTCTGGTTCAAGTGCTTCCATTTCTACGATATCCGAGTCGGACAGGTTTGCTCAAGGTTCTGGAGTGTCAGAACTGTGCAACATGCATCGTGATATTCTTCTGCATTTTAAAGTCAATATTATGATTTTTTTTCCTTTAATTTTAACATGTTATTTTTTTTGGGTCTCATTATAGTACATATTAGCGTGTTAAGGTGTATTCCCCTTTTGTTCAGTTAAATGTGCTTATGTGATGTGTTCCGAAATATTTAAGTGATATAAATATTTAGTATTTTCTTGTCTTAACATTTGAACATTAAATTTTAAGAATATTTTGTATTTTCATGTTCTTGAATCTTCACTTTTATCTTCCCTTTATGATTGAGTTAAGAAGGTTGGTAAATTTATAAATATCAAATTTTTGGCGGCCTATATGTGTCAAATGAGTTATGAAGTGGGTTAATTAGAACAATACCGAGTTTACGTGCCAAATTGTTCATTTAACTAAAAAAATCTGCAAATCAGTTGTTTACAAAAACACACAAACCAAACAGCTACAACTTATCCAAAACATGGGTAAATTCGTCAATTTTTTAGAATAAGTTGTTATCTAAACGCATAAACCGAACAGACAGATAACTTATCCGGATCAGCTGCTTAGCACCAGATTATTAGGATAAACAAGTTATCAGGATAAGCCGAATAAGCTGCAGCTGCCCCTAACGGACCCTAACCTCCACCTGAAACATTCCACGTAAAGAAAAGAAAAGGATAAACTTGAAGCGACAACGAGAAATATTAGTGAAGGCATTATTTCAGAATAAACTGTTCTCTAAACGCACAAACCGAACACACATATAACTTATCCAGATCAGCTATTTATCACCAGATTATTATGATAAACAGCTTATCAGGATAAGCCGAATAAGCTGCAGTTGCCCCTAACAGACCCTAACCTCCACATGAAAACTTCCACGTAAAGAAAAGAAAAGGATAAACTTGAAGCGGCAACGAGAAATATTAGTGAAGGCATTAATGAGATTGCAACGTCCAAAGCCCAAGTCTTGCTTCCCTTTACACTCTAGCCAAACAAGAAAAGGAAGTGAAGTAGCACTAGAGCATCGACCAATATTATTTCTTCTAAATTTTGTAAATGCACTAAACTACGTGATTTAGTAAATCTCGGATTAGGCCAATAGAACATACATTGGGATTTAGAAATTTGTAGAACTCTTATAAAATTTGATTAATGCTAGCGATCAAACAACCCCATAAAGCTGATTTTTTGGCCTTTTGTCATTTAAATTTTACTATCAAATACACTAGATTTAGTTTAAGTTAAATTTAGTAAATCATTCAAACATGAATTTACCAAATCCCGAGGGGGTTAAATTTGAAAATTGTTGGTGTGTAAGTAAAAAACTTGAAGTATGCCCCTGTCAAAAAACATAAATCTAGCACATAAGAAACTTGCCTTCAAAAATTTCAATATAAAATTCAAATTCTTTTAGAAGTTGGAAGCTTAATATTACATAATAATGATATAATTATTAAGTCAATTTATTAATTTAAATTTTGTATTTATAATTATACTAATTAATAATTAAATATTTATTGAATAAATTAATTATTAATAATATTTGCTTAAACAAATTATATTAAATAATAATTTAACATTCATTATTAAAATTTAATAGGTATTTGTTAAACTATAGTTATTAAATTAAATTTATAATTTATGTTTATTAATTAGTGATTAAATAATTACATGTACATTTATTTAATTATAATTTATTTAGTAACATATTAGTTATATAAATTAACTCATAAGTAAAATTAAATTAAAGCCTCAAAACCATCTTCCCCTTCCCTCTCCCATCCGAAACTTGCCGCCGCCGGAAGCTGGGAAGGCAACGACAACGCAATGCAGAAAGACCTCCGAAACTCCCATCTTTCTCCTCTTTCCGTTCCGCTCCTACCAGAAAGAATTTAGGAAGGTAACCCTCGTTTTCCTCCACCCCAAACCCTTCTCGCGCGCTTTAACTCGTCCAAATCCCGTAAATCCGTCTTCCAACGGGATTTACCATATCCTAGATTCAATGCAAAGCGGTTGAAAAACGGGATTTAAGAACCTGTAGGATTTACGAATGCGTTTTTGGCCATCTTAAAACCGGCCACCGTACAGCCCATGGTTCGATTCTTCAGTGAAAAAAAGACCGAGCATTTGGTTGTTTTTTAATCAGTTGCCAATTGGCTGGAAAGGCTTGTTTTGGTTAAACCCAGTCTTTTGCCCGATTCTGCAACGAGAAAGCTTTGGGATGGAGTTGATCGTGGCATCCTCCTCGGTTGATACTGGTATTGGATGTTGGGACCTCGTTTCGGGGGCTGAGCAGCTACGCTATCGATCATGCGCCTCACCTCCTCATGGATTAGTCTCAGTCTCCAAGCGGTTCCTTGCCTCTTCACAACTCCGTGAAAGCCCTTCTTCATCATCGGCTCCGATTTTTTTCTGGTCTTCGGAAAAGGTTTATAAAACTCCAAATCAATTTCTCCAATGAACTTTTATCATCTCTTGATGTTCAGTCTGCTTCTTTTTCAGCCACAGGTCCAAGTTAGAAGCTTCCCGGCCGAGCCTATTGGTCCTCTGATTTCTGATTCTGATGGCTCCTACATTATTGGCGGGGGTACATCTGGTGCTATTTTTATATGGGAGGTGATTTCTTAAATGGAATTATTCTGCTCTTTACCCTATACTCTTCCTTAATCCATTCTTTTTATATTCTTTTTTGCTTAGGTAGCGAGTGGCAAGCTCCTCAACAAGCTTATTGCACACTATAGATCTGTCACTTGCCTGACTCTATCTGAGGATGAGTCGCTACTGATTTCTGGGTCTGAGGATGGAAACGTCAGAGTTTGGCCTCTCTTAATGTATTATATTCTCTGATGTTTTTTTCCTTTTTTATGGATTTAATTCATTATCCTTTTTTTATTAGTTTTGTGCCTTTTTATTTCTCCAATAGGATTTTTGATGATGCGATGAAGGAGTCCGGTGAGAATATTTATATACACAGTTTTTCAGAGCATGCTTTACGTGTAACGTCAATTATTTCAGGCCACGGATTGTGCAATTCAATTGTTATATCATCCTCAGAGGATCGTACTTGTAAGGTTTGAAGTATTTATACTCAGATCATCATTTAAATTAACTATTGATATTGGCAAGATCTTCTCTATTAATGGAAATATGATGTGGTATTTTAGCATTTTAGTTTAGATGGTTCAAGAATATCCCATCTTGTGTATCACTCTTATATTGCAAAGTTGTTTTTGGGTCTTGATAATACGACCTCTAGACCACAATGGAAACCGCTTAACCATTGCTCTATATCTGCTCTCTAATTTTAATCTTGTAATGCACAGAAAAAAAAAACGAGCTGTCAACCTACAAAATGACATCCTCTTGTTTTGCTTTATGGGGTTGTATTCCTTGGATATGAATTTGCAAATTTTGGTGGTTTTTTATTATGAAACTCCTCCTTGTTTCATAATATCCTTATCCTCATGTATATTTTAGCATTATTATCATGCATTATCATTTTAGTATTGGGGTTGCAATAAATAGTTGGTGCATGAAGCTTTTGTGAATTCTTTATTTGGCGAGGGTTATACACACAATCTAACCTCTATATTGTGAAGAGGTTGTCTTTATATTTAATTTCATGACCTCTTAGTCATATTCAAAGTGACTTGATCATTGCTATAGTTTTTAGTATTTATAAAAAAAATGTTCATATTATATATATAT